>NC_056750.1:770778876-771078876 GCF_019279795.1 Protopterus annectens
CAAATTTTCTGATCTTCACTGTACCGCAATCTCACAATACACAGTTCTTTTATCGGCATTTTCAGTTATAAAGCCGTTCGATTAATGGCTTCTTCAATGTGGTAATATAGACCCTAGTGTATGACTGTATTTACATTGTATGTAAAGAAATATTTACTGCATTAATGTTGACAACTTCTTGTTTTCTACTGGTAATTGCTCCTTCAGTGCATGACAGAACTTTGCCTGCCTTCTTTGCTGCAAGTGCCATACTGCTTGCTTAACTTTATATTATCTCATTTCAGTACTCCTGGATCCCTGTCGCTTCCCTTGCAAATGAATACCCCTTTCAATGTCACTGTTACCCAGTTGCATTATTTTAAAATTCAGCCTGAATTAGCATGCCGCATTTTAGACAATCTATCATTAAGCAGTGAATTTCAAATTTTGTTGATGACCAGATGATATATAAAGATAACTCTGCTCATGGTTGGAGTATCACAAAATCCAGAACTGTTAATCTACTCTGGAAAAGAGGCTCGCACTTTAGTGAGTGTAAGAACAATATTACTCTAACAAATGGAAGAGATGGGGAAAGATTAGAACACTGAGCACATCCAAGGTATCACACCTTAGGATGCTCTTTGAATAAAACACAACCAGTGCAGAAAAAGCAGTGCAACTGGTCCAAGCAATGAGAAAACCTGGATTCTTTGTTTAAGGATAGCTACATCACCAGAAGTTCTGAATAAAAAACTTGGGCTTCAGTAAGAACATGAAGAGAAGTCAAATCCTGATAAGTGTTTTGTCAACCCTACTTGTAGCGCCACTAAAACTGAACTTCCTTTGCCCAACCCAATATACCATACTATCCCTCTGGATAAAGTTCTTGATTGCCCTCCATTTCACTTTCAAAACTCTAGCCTCCAAAAACGTTAAAAAAAATTTAAAGTGTGTAGACCTTCATTTTTCAATACCTTCACTCAGATATCCTAAATCAGGGGATGCTATCTTCTCTAAACAATTAGCACACATTTTAGCTTATCCCCTGCTTTTAAGATTATTTCACCATGTTTTAAGCGGGGTTATATGACTATATCGAATTTTCGAAAACTCAAAATTCATATAGTCAAGACTGTATGATCGAGTTTCCAAAAACTCGAAATAAAAGAAAACAACAAATCTACATTTTTGTAGGGGGGCCCACCCCATGCAAATTATATACATCGTTTCCAAGATTGTACTACAGTATAAACCAAATAAGCATCTAATCAACAGACTGAAGAAAAAAATAGTGTAAAATAAAAGCTTAAAGTCTATGGAGTCCACCAGGAAGAAACAAGAAGGTGAAAAATAAAATCCACACTTTATTGCACAACAATCTACAATGATTAAGTGCTTTCATCCACTAAAACATGGACTTCATCAGAAAACTTGTATTAAATTAAACATTTAAATACCTTACATATTGGCGCCAAAACCACTAATAGTAAAAGCTTTGCTCCACTTAAAGTGAACCCAACCTAGTTCATATAAACAGTACAATAATAAATTGAATAACAAGTAAAATCATGTAAATGTTGGGCACAAACCATACAATTCAAATGTTACATATATTGACAATAATTTACAGTGGATGTCCAGACCAAATACATCAAGAGAAAATAACCACACATGTTCAAATAGATAAAATACAGCATAAAACTGTCTCAAAGTATATTGTTTAAAACAAACACTACATATACTGTTATACATACCTATCTATGTACTTGTAAAATAGGTTTAATGGAAATATGGTCGTTAAGTCCCGGTAAGTTACAGGCATCAGTCAATAGTTGCCACTTCACCTCCCTGTCACCAAATATAGCCTTAAATTTATCCCCTTGGGGGTCAATCCTGACTTGTTCTAATATGGCAAACTTGAAAGAGTGACTATCCCTACATTTTTCAACATGTCTGTAAAGGGCATTGTTACTATCCTTCTTTGTTATGTTGTACAGGTGATCTTATATTCTTTTTTAAGGAAACCAAGAAATAACACAAATGGAAATATTTATTTTCGACTTAATTATTCCAAAGTTAAAAAATGGGGCCCAATGATTAATAATTAATACAGGAAGCGATAACACAAAACAGTGATGTACAATCTATCAACAGAGAACTCTCCAGAATAAGACTGTATTTCTGTGGAAGTTTTGAAGTTAAGGAGGGAAGAAAGTGATAAAGATCTTTAAGGTTTTGTTTAACAGTATTTTAAAATGAGGGGAAATACCAGCATCTTGGAAGAAAGCTGAGGTGGCTATATAACCGAAACAGGGTAAAGAACTTTCAGACTCAGCTTCATATAAATCGAGTTCAATGTTAAACCATGGATATAAAATTAATGAAACCAAAAGGAGCAACTAGGCTGATGCAGAGTCACAAGTAGAAATGAAAGGCAAAATCCTCAGGTTAAAATCCAAATGAAAGGCAAAATCCTCAGGTTAAAATCCAACTTTAATTCCACTGCAGGTCAGATAAGCGCTTTCACTCATTCATTTGAGCTTCATCAGATCATGTAACAAAGACCTTCAAGTACATAGGCTACATTTATATAGTTAAAACATCTCCTATTGGCTACTTCTTGTTACATATTCATGAGTTAATCTAAGATTAAAGATATATGCACATATAAACATACTGAGATGTATAAAATGAATATAAAAAAACATATAAAACACATAAAAAACATATAAAAACTCTCCATGAACACTGAAGATGCTCTAATAAATATGTATATATATGTCAAAAGAAATCTATTTCAAGGGTAAAAACATATATGTTCCATCATTTATTATAAAATCTACAAACATTCCTCCGTTTGTTTAACATAGGTTTAATGGAGGCTCTCTCAATGAGACCTAAACCTCTATCTGCTCTCAATCTAACTATCCACATATAATGAGAGAGCCTCCATTAAACCTATGTTAAACAAACGGAGGAATGTTTGTAGATTTTATAATAAATGATGGAACATATATGTTTTTACCCTTGAAATAGATTTCTTTTGACATATATATACATATTTATTAGAGCAGCTTGAGTGTTCATGGAGAGTTTTTATATGTTTTTTATGTGTTTTATATGTTTTTTTATATTCATTTTATACATCTCAGTATGTTTATATGTGCACATATCTTTAAGCTTAGATTAACTCATGAATATGTAACAAGAAGTAGCCAATAGGAGATGTTTTAACTGTATAAATGTAGCCTATGTACTTGAAGGTCTTTGTTACATGATCTGATGAAGCTCAAATGAATGAGTGAAAGCGCTTATCTGACCTGCAGTGGAATTAAAGTTGGATTTTAACCTGAGGATTTTGCCTTTCATTTGGATTTTAACCTGAGGATTTTGCCTTTCATTTCTACTTGTGACTCTGCATCAGCCTAGTTGCTCCTTTTGGTTTCATTAATATTATTCAAGTTTTTCTGGAGCACTGGGTGTTTATCCTGTTTGTCAGCAAGTGGTTTGTTCCTGTTTCATGGATATAAAATGTTTATGTCTATACTAGCTAACAGAATTGCCAAAACTGATAGATATAGATCAATGTGGTTTTGTGGAGGGGCGGCAAACATTGGACAACATTAGTAGAACAATGATGATCCAGATGGAAGCAGAATATTATGAAATATTACTGCTACTGGTGGGTCTTGATGAAGAGAAAAAAGAAGTTATGTCTTACCATAACGTTCCATCTGTATTGTTGATCCTCGTTCAGTCATTACGTATGGTTATCGATTCTGACCTCGGAACTGAGCCAGCCATCTTCCAAGCTCGCGTCAGCTACAAACTCTTGAGCTAAAACTCTTACCCAGAATTCCCCTCTCCCTGTTACCTCAGATTGAGTTTGCAAGTCAAAAGAAGGTAGAGGCTACCTCTGGTCAAATGACCTAAAAGAACCGGATGGTGAGATCCACTAGAAGCCAGAGGAGGGGGAAGGAGGGAGGGTCGTAATGACTGAACGAGGATCAACAATACAGATGGAATGTTATGGTAAGACATAGAAGGACATTTCTGAGCACCATAGAGCCAAAAGATGCTCTTCCCCTGGAGGCCAAATCCAATTTGTAATGATTGATGAAGGTATGAGGCGTAGCCCAAGTTGCAGCTGCACAGATGTCATGTAAAGAAGCTCTGGCATGGAAGGCAGCAGAAGTTGCCACCGACCTTGTTGAATGAGCCTTTATGGTAGTCGGCAATGGAATATTACGTTGTGTATAAATGAAGGTCACAAGGTCTTTCAACCATCTAGCCAATGTGACCTTAGCAACAGCAGATCCTAATCTAGGTCCAGAATAGGCCAAAAATAACTGGTCTGATTTACGCGAGGCCTTGTTCAAGTAGAAGAAAATTTGCTTGTGAATATCTAGGGTATGTAGGCAATGCTCTCCTCTGTTTGAATGATTGGGGAAGAAAACTGGCAATTCAATGGTTTGATTAATGGACATTTCAGAGATCACTTTTGGCAGAAAGGAAGGATTAGTTCTCAAAGACACTCTATCTCTATGAAAAATCAAGTATGAACTCTTGATGCATAAGGCTTGAAGCTCAGAGATACGTCTGGCAGAAGTAATGGTGACCAAAAACAAGGTTTTCCATGACAAATATATGAGGTTGCATGAAGAAGCTGGTTCGAACGGTGGCAATGTCAGAGCATGTAGAACTAATGACAGGTCCCATGGTTGAATAGGTTCTCTAAAAGGGGGCTTCAGATGATTCACACCTGTTATAAAGGTCTTGCATAATTTGTGTGACATAAGAGAGGAGTGTTTAACACCCTCATGGAAATTAGATATTGCAGCCAAATGAACTCTAATGGTAGAGGTCGACAGACCCAATTGTAATAGATCGGCTAGATACTCTAGTACTATCGACACTGCTGCTGAAAAGGGATCTACTTGCTTTTCTTTCAGCCAACAGGTAAATCTTTTCCACTTGCTTAGATAAGTAATTCTAGTGGAAGACTTATGAGATGCAATAAGAATGTTCCGTACTGGTAAAGAAAGATCATTCTGTCTGGCAATCAAGGGAAATGGAGGAGGCAAGCTGTGAGCTTCAGGCTGCCCAAGTTCGGATGAATCAGATTCTGCGGATGGGAGATCAACCCCAGGGTTGGATGGAGAATCCATAGTTGATCTAGCAGGTGAGGCCAAAGGAAGGGGAACCAAATTTGACAAGGCCAATATGGTGCTATGAGGATCACCTTGCTCTTCAACCGACGGGCTTTCTTCAGAAACTGGGGAATGAGGGGAAGAGGTGGAAATGCATAAAGAAGACCCGAGGGCCAATCGTGGACTAGAACGTCCCTGGTTGACTGTCCCAGTGGGGGAATCAGGGTGAAGTAGTTGCTGCATTTGTACTTGGTCGGGGATGCAAAGAGGACACAGCAAGGACGGCCCTAGTGGTGGAAGATCTCCGCCACTATCAAGGGATTCAGGGACCACTCATGAGGTTGTAGAACACCTGTGAGTTACTTGAATCTTGGCTGAAAGAGGATACTGAAAAGGATACCACTGGGTGAGCAGTAGCCATTGTAGAAGCATCATGTGAAACCTGGCCAGGGGGATAATAGTGATGGAGGCTGCCATGGAACCCAACAGCTGTAGGACAGAGTGAGCTGTGGATTTCTCCCTTGAAAGGATTGGGATCAGTTGTTGCTTTATCCTTAGAATTCTGTGCTCTGGAATAGATGCTCTGCAATTCTTTGTATCCAATATGACCCCTATGAATTCTGTGGACTGAGATTGGATTTTTGCCAGTTTATGGTTATGCCTAGCCTTTCTGCAGCGAGGAGAGAGTATGCCAGGGCTTCATCCAATAGATGTCTGATGGGGGCGGAGATGAGCCAGTCGTCTAGGTATGGAAACACCTGGAATCCTTGTAGTCGCAAGTGAGCTGTGACAAATGCCATGCACTTTGTGAACACTCTGGGGGCTGTAAAGAGTCTGAAGGGCAGTACTCTGAACTGGTAGTGATTGGCTCCCGCACAGAAGCGCAGAAATCTTCTTGATGGCCTGTCCAATTTTATGTGGTAGTATGCATCCTGAAGATCTATCGAGCACATCCAATCATCTTTTTCCAAAAGCGGGAGGATAGACTGTATTGTGACCATCCGGAATTTTTGTACTCTTACAAACTTGTTCAATACACTGAGATCCAAAACTGGTCTCCAGTCCCTGGATTACTTTAGCACCAAAAATAGTCTTGAGTAGAATCCGGATCCTATCTGGTCTGGAGGGACTATTTGGATGACTATTTTTCTTAGCAGCTTTGCTATCTCTAGTGCTGCTTCTTCCCTTTGACTGGGTGGAACATCGAGTAAGTTTGCTGGGGGGGGGGGCAAGACAAAGATCGAAGGTAATATGGTAACCTCTGGTTATTATCCTTTGTACCCAAGAGTCGGTGGTGATGGTTAGCCAGGCAGAAGGGTACAAGGAGAAACAACTCCCAACCACCTCCAGAGGAAAGGAGTTGGGCCACTCTTCAGGAGTGCTGGTAGGACTGACCAGGAAAAGAGTCCCTGGAACCCTGGTTACGCGGACCCCCTCTGCCTCGAAAAGGGCGTCTTCCCTGTGAGTTCCCCCCTCTTCCTATAGGGGAGAACTCGGCCTGTATGTCACAGAAAGGATCCTGAGACTTTTGTACCATATCTTCCCACTCTTCATGTTTCTGGAGAAAGCGCGTTGAGGGGAAGAATAACGGACACCCACGGCAGAAAGGGTCTTACCATCCTGTTCACATCTGGCCAGTGTGCTTTTAACCTTGGGTTCAAACAATGAAGAGGCTTCGATGGGAGCATTGAGAAAGGAAGCCTTGAAGGGTTCCGTGAAATTACATAAGCGCATCCAGGCGTGTCGTCTCAAAACAATGCCTGAACTCGCTGCTCTAGCTGCTCCTTCTGATGCGTTAGATATCAGGCGCATTGAGGAGTTTGATATTGATTCAATGGTAGCCAGCTGAGAGGCCACTTTGTCATGGACATCATCAGACACGACACCAGCCAAAGTTTCAGAGCACTCAGAAATTAAATCCCTTTGAAGCCTGGTAAAGTGTACCATATAATTCAGGGACCTGATTGCAAAGGTCGCTGATGCAAAAGTATGCTTCCCTATTCTGTCCAGAGCCCGTGACTCTTTGTTGGTTGGATGGACAGTCTGGCTTTCTTCTTCTGTCAGGTCCTTCTTGGTTGTGGCCGCCACCACCAGAGCATCTACAGGAAGACCTTTGGACCAATGGGGGTCAGTAGCAGGAGGGGACAAAATTTTATCTGGCCTCCGGGGAATGGCCTCAACGGTGTCAGGAGCCTTCCACATATGCTGCACGACAAGCCGGACCAGGTCTTCGGCAAGTGGAGTAACCCAGGAGGTAGGGGGCCGGGCGTGAAAGGCCTGCAGGAACACAGACTCTTCAGAGGTTGGATTAGAGGGCTGCCAGTCACCTCTCTGTTTAAGGATTTCGATGATATCACCAAAGGATTCCTCAGAGGATGAGCGAGGGGACCCTTCCCCATCAACAAAGTCTGTCTCTTCAGTAAGGGACTCCTCTGTGGAGTCCATGTGCTTCCTCTTGCACAAGTTTTTCGATGAACTTCCTCAGAGGGAGAAGCTGGGGAAGACAACGCAAAAGGGGTTTCCTGTGGGAGTACATCCTGAGGCCCTTGCGCCCGGTGTCTGCTAGGAGCAACGTGTGTACATTGCGGTCCAGAGGAGGGCAGGGATATTGACAGCACCGTATCGCCAGCAGACACCAAAGCCTTCTCCATTAGTTGGAAGGCCGGTCTACCTGCAGAGGGGTGAATGTCCAGGACAGGGGTCACCCCTCCCCTAAGTGGCTCAGCCTGCCGACTCGGAGTCCCTGGATGGCTGTGAAACACCAAATTACGTATGCCGCAGCTGACATCCTGGGTCATAGCAAAACTCTCCTGCCATGAAGGCAACTGCGGTTCCTTAGTGAGGTCCATAAAGGGAACCGTAGAGGCGGAAGACTGTGCTATATCAAGGGGCTTCAAAGGCAATGAAGGAGGAGAATAAGAAGGGGTCTTTGGCAAAGGGTGATCACCTCCCAAGGAAGGATAGGTCTGGGGGGGGCGGGATACCTCTGGCCAAAAGCACTTCATCCACAAGACGCAACACATCATGTTCAGAGAGGCTTCTAGTGGATTTCACGGACATGGCTGAGGGACAGTCAGGTCTATCCACAGATGGGAGAAGCTTGGTGCCCACCTCACCAGTCTGCACTGAAAACAACGGTGCCGTTAGAGACTGAACTACAGGTGTCTGCACCAAGGAAAATATCGGTGCTGAAGTCATGTCTGCATCGACAATATGGTTGGTGCCGAAGTGGTTGTCGGCGCCGAGGCTGGGACTGAAAAAATCGGTGTCAATAACTGAGTTGCCGGTTCCGGGTAAGGTGTCGGCACCGATGTGGTTACAGTCTGTGCCGACTGGATAATTGGTGCCATTAGAGAGGTCTGAACCGAGGAGCCCCTCGGTACCGATACGGTAAAGGTCACGCTAGTCGGTGCTGAAATCACAGATGGCGCCGATGGCCTCGGTGCTGAAGGTCTAGGCACCGAAAGCGCTGGAGCCAAAAGAGTCAGATCCGAAGTAGAAAGCTTAGCCTTCTTGGGTCTCGGTTGGTGGGAGTCCCCAGCCGGGGACGAAGGAAGAGATTTGGCCTTTGAATGATCATCAGTCTTTTTCTTATGGGATCTTAGAGGGGTTGAAGCTTCCGACCCAGAAATAGCCTCTGAAAAAGGAGATTTGAGTAACCCCTTCAGTAACAATTTATTTTTCCTCTCAATCAACATCCTGTTAGAGAAGTTCTTACAAATTTCACAGGAAGGATCAACTGATAAATGAGGCACACCCAATCAATAGACACACAGAGAATGTGCATCTGAAGTTGGTAATTTATGGCCACAGTCTGAACATCTCTTAAATCCTGGACTTCCGTTTTTATCTGCCATGATAGGAAAGAAGGAAATCAGAGAGAATACCAGCAATGGTACAAGAAATACCCGAAGGTAATGAAGAAAAGAGGTCTAACAACAATGGTAAAGAAGAAATACCTCGCGGTAAAAAAGATTGAAAAATTTCAAGAAGGGATAGTTGCTAAATGCGATAAGGTAAGAGAAAACAATTTAGTAACTTTTCTGAGAGAAAAAGTTGTTTTAGACTAGCATGACAACAAAATATTATACTTAGCTCAAGAGAAGTAGCTTGACACAACTGAATGGCGATGCGGCAAACGAAATCTGGGGTAACAGGGAGATGGGAATTCTGGGTAAGAGTTTTAGCTCGAGAGTTTGTAGCTGACGCGAGCTTGGAAGATGGCTGGCTCAGTTCCAAGGTCGGAACCGATCCCATACGTAAGAAATTAACCAGAATTAACAATATCAGATGCATTCAATACAATCAGCTGGAATTTTATGAGTAGGGCAATGGAAGCCTTTGAATTCTCTGACAGAATAAAGGGTTTATTAGTAACATATATAAGGAAAGACTTAAGGTGGGAGGATTCCTCTCTGCCAAGCTGTGTTCAGAGGAACCAGGCAGTAGTGTCCTCTTTTTCCTTTTGCTTTATATTTAGAGGCACTCACAAAGAAAATAAGGTTTTCATAAATTCAAGGATATAACTGGCATGGTAATCAAGATAAGTTAGTTTTATACTTACAGATGATAGTATATTGCACTTGGTAAATCCAGAAAAGGACATTTCAGTGTTGCGGAACATAGTGAGGCAATTTTGTCTTTTCAGAATACAGACTTAATGAAGATAAAACAGACTATAACAGTGAACTATGTACCCACATATTAAATGGTTCAGCAATACCCATATTTACGGGGACATAAAAAAAGGAAGTTATGTACTCACCATAACGTTCCATCTGAGTAGGTTACTTCATTTGTCAGCAACCTGTGGGTATCAGATCCAACCTGGATCCGAGCCGGCAGCTTTCCAAGCTCTCAGCTCCTCCCCCTTACCCATAATACCCTGCTACCTCCCTCCAGTCCTCAGATCGAGTTTGCCAATTTATCAACAAACAACAGTCAAACATACTTGAAAGAGAAACGCTAACCTGATGCGTAACAGAAGGAAAACATTCCGTTATGAATATGACCACAAAACAGGCTAGGGGGAAGGAGGGGGGGGGTTGGTTGCTGACAATGAAGTTACCTACTCAGATGGAACGTTATGGTGAGTACATAACTTCTTTATCTGAAGTAGTTAACTTCATTTGATCAGCAACCTGTGGGACAGAGTCCCCAGCTACCAAAAACCTGGGAGGTCCTCAAGGAAGGATATTCCGGAGCACTGCGGAGCCAAAGGCTGCCCTACCTCTGGATATCAGATCCAGCTTGTAATGAGAAATGAAGGTATGAGAAGAGGCCCAAGTAGCCGCTGAACAGATGTCATCTAAGGGAACTCTTGACCAAAACGCTGCAGAGGTAGCCATAGAACGGGTAGAGTGAGCATGAACCCCCAAGGGTTCTGACCGACCGGAAGCTGTATACACATGTAAGATGCAGTGGGATATCCATCTAACTAAGGTAACTTTCGTAACTGGCTTACCTAAGGACGGCTTAGCGAAAGACACGAAAAGCTTCTCCGATTTGCCAAAAGCAGATGTCCTGTGCAAGTAAAATCGCAATTGTCTATGCACATCCAACAAGTGCAGTCTGTATTCCCCTTTGTTTTGAAAGTTGGGGAAGAAAACAGGCACATTGATGGTTTCACTGATACTGGCCTTGGGGCCACTTTAGGCAAGAATGAAGGATTAGTCCTGAGAGATACTCTGTCCTTATGAAAGACCAGGTATGGGGGTTTTGTACAAAGGGCTTGAAGTTCAGATACCCTTCTAGCTGAAGTAATTGCAATCAAGAAGGCAGTTTTCCAAGATAAGAATTTTAAGTCAACGGAAGCTGCAGGTTCAAAGGGTGGACCAGTTAGAGCCTGAAGAACTAAAGTTAAGTCCCATGGGGGAACCGCATTCTTGACCGGAGGTCTTAACAGAAAGGTGCCTTTCAAGAAGGTCTTGCATATCTTAGAGGAAGCTAAGGGTCCAAGGTTGTCCCCGATGTGGAAATGAGAAATGGCAGCCATCTGAACCTTCACAGTAGAAGAACTGGCCCCTTGATGGAAAATGTGGGACAGAAATTCAAGAACTGCTGGAATGGGAGCCGTAAAAGGGTCCAAATCCCTTTGTTTGGCCCAGATGGAAAAACGCTTCCATTTACTCTTGCAGATCTTCCTGGTAGAGGGTTTATGTGCCGCTACTAGAATAGACTTCACGGAAGACGAGATACCGGGAGTCCTAGCCACTGGTGGAACTGGATCAACCAAGCCATGAGCTTGAGGTCGTCCAGGTTTGGAGTTTGCAATCCCGAAGGATGAGAAATCAGATCCGGAATGGGATCTAAGACCCAAGGAGGAGCTATGATGTGAGACTGCAGATACGGGAACCAGATCTGACGAGGCCAGAATGGGGCTATGAGGATTATTTTGCTCCCCAACTGACGAGCTTTCTGCAGAAATTTCGTTATTAGCAGAAGAGGAGGATAAGCATAAAGAAGACCGGGTGGCCAAGCATGAACCATAGTGTCTCTGGGACTCTCTCCTGGTGGGGGAATTAGAGCGAAAAATTTGCTGCATTTTGCATTTGAAGGAGACACAAAGAGATCGCAGCAAGGCTGACCCCATCTGAGGAAGATCTGTTTCGCTACTAAGGGGTTTAGAGACCACTCATAAGGTGTGAGGATAGAAAGAATCAGCTTGTCCGCTAGAATGTTGGACCGACCCGGAATGTGCGTTGCTATCAAAAAACGGTTGGTGGAAATCGCCCATTCCCAAACTCTCATAGCCTCTCGACAAAAAGGGTAAGACCTGGTTCCTCCCTGTTTGTTGATGTACCAGACCACCGCCATGTTGTCTGTCTGAATTGCAACAGTCCCCGGAGGAAGAAGGTCCTGAAGCACTTGCAACGCTAAAAGCACCGTCCTCATCTCCAGAACACTGATATACAGAACGGTCTCTACAGGGGTCCACGAGCCTTGGACGGTTCTACCCATGCAATGCCCCCCCCCCCCCCACCTGAGGCGAGAAGCGTCCGTGGTCAGCATGGTTTGGGGTTGAGGCATCACAAACGGTCTCCCTTCCCGAAGCTCTCGGGAATGAAGCCACCAAAGAAGGGAGTTCCTGCAAACCCTGCTCAGGGGAATAGGTAAATCCAATGGGTGTAGGAGGAGGGACCATTGGACCTGAAGGGTCCATTGAAGGACTCTCATGTGCAGCCGGGCAAGAGGTGAAAGGCTGATGGCAGCTGCCATGGATCCTAGGGCTCTCAGGACTAATTCTGCGGGTGGGGCTGGGGACTGTAGAAGTGCTATTACATGGAGTGACAAGGTGCATAACCTGTCCGCTGTCAGAAAGGCCTTGGACTGAAGCGTGTTTATCCTGGCCCCTATGAAATCCAGAACCTGAACAGGATGAAGAGATGACTTCTTGAAATTTATGGTAATGCCTAGGTGATGGGCCAAGAGTAAAGAATAATCCCTGGAAGAACAGAGTAGATGCCTGGTGGGGGCGGTGAGGAGCCAGTCATCTAGGTACGGAAAGACCTGAATTCCCTGAAGTCTCAGATGGGCTGCCACAACTGCCATGACCTTGGTGAACACCCTGGGGGCTGTGGTGAGGCCGAATGGAAGAATCCTGAACTGATAATGACTGGCCCCCAGCCGAAAGTGGAGAAACCTCCTGGATCGTCTGTCCATGAGAATGTGGTAGTACGCATCCTTGAGGTCTATGGAGCACATCCAGTCGTTCTCCTGCAGAAGGGGGAGAATAGATTGTAGAGTAACCATCCGGAATTTCTCTTTGGCAGTGAACAGGTTCAAAGTTGACAGGTCGAGAATTGGCCTCAAGTCCCCCGTATTTTTTGGCACCAAAAAGAACCTGGAGTAATTGCCCAACCCGGACTGCTCTGAGGGGACGTGCTGGATGGCCCTTTTTTCTAGTAATTTCTTTATTTCTGAAGCCGCAGCTTCCCTCTGATTGGGTGGGACATCGAGGAGGTGCTTCCCTAGCAGGGGAAGATTCACAAAAGGGATAGAGTAACCTCTGGATATTATTCGGAGCACCCAGCGATATGTAGTAATGGACTCCCAACTTGCTAGATGCTCCGAAAAATGCCCCCCGACTGCCTCCAGAGAGGGACAGTAAGGCAACCCCTCAGGGCTGCTGCGCCAGTCGGTCGGAGAAGGGTTCTCTCGACCCGAAATTCTTCGGCCCCCCTCTGCCTCTGGGCCAGCATCCACCTCGTCCTCCCCTGCCTCTGAAGGACGAAGGGTCCGGTGCGGGGCAGGACTGCTGAGACTTCTCTGGTTCCTTGAGAAGGACTTTTGAGGAGCAGAGAAGCGGATTCCGATGGCAGACAGCATCTTCCTGTCTTTCTTGCTCTGGAGTAGCATGTCGCGTATGGTTTTGCCGAATAGAGTAGAACCATCAAAGGGAGTGTTCGCGAAGGACGCCTTGAAGGGTTCCACAAAGTTGCAAAGACAGAGCCAGGCGTGGCGCCGCAAGGCAACCCCTGCTCCACTGGCTGTAGCTGCCCCCTCCATGGCATGGGAGAGAAGCCGCATAGAAGTGTCAGATATTGACTTTAGAGTGGCCATGTGAGCCGAGAAGGTTCGTTTGTCCTCAGCCACCATGGACTCTGGGGGAGACCCAGCGTACTCTTTTATCAGATCCTGCTGAAGCCTAATGACATGTGCCAGATAATTCAGCGCCCGTATAGAAAAAGTGGCTGAAGCAAACATCCACTTTCCAATGCGGTCCATTGTCCGAGACTCCTTATCAGGAGTATGGACCGAGGAACTTTCTTGTGCCAGTTCCTTCTTGGTGGCAGCCGCTACCACCATGGCATCTACTGGGGAACCTTTATTCCACGCCGGCTTGTCAGAAGGGGGACTAAGGATTTTATCTGGTCTCCTAAGGATTGGCTCCACAGTGTACGGCTCCTTCCAAGCCCTGGTAGTAATCAAGTCTACCAGGGAGTCAGCCGGGGGGGACACCCAAGAGGTAGATGGGCCTGCATCAAACGCCTCCAGAAACACAGACTCATCCGGGGAAGGTTTCTGGGCTGGCCACCCCTCTCTTATGCGCAGTATCTCCATAATGTCTCCAAAGGAGACGCCCTCTGGGGGTGACCTGGGGGAACCTTCCCCTTCCTCTAAGTCCATGTCCTCTGTGAGGGTCTCGGAGGGAGTCCAAGTGCCTCCTCTTACACTTTCGTTTGTGAGGGACCTCCTTGGCGGGACTGTCCAAGGAGGGCTCACCAACGGGGTCATGTTCCTCTACGGGAACTAACTGAGGCGCAGATGCAGGCTGTCCCTGGGGCCGGAAGATGGAAGACAGGCCCATATGCGAGGGAGTGAATGGCGGATCCGTAGCAAGGACTGGGGACATTGAACTCCTCAAAAGCACCCTCTCCACCACGTCAAAAGCCGAAGGTGAACCACTCTCCCCTGGCTCCGAGAGTGGTCCCCTCAGCTCCGACGTGAGGACCGGTGCTGGAGCCGACGCGATCGGACCCGAAAGGGAAGTGTGCTCCGACAGCAACGGAGCAGAAGACACGCTTACCCCTGCGGATCCGAAGCTCGGCTCTCAGCCCCGAGAGCTCGGATCAGAAAGATGACCCAATAAACTCGAGGGTAAGGCCGGTGTCTAAGTAGCAACTCCTATCGGTGTCGACTCCCCGGCTCCGAGACGACTCGGATCCGATGGCTCCGAAACCCGATAGTGGATCAGAGAAGGAGCAATGGGTGCAAAGAAAGGGGCCGAGCCTCCCCCATCTGCATCTGGGCCTGCAGGAATTGACACATCATCCGGTCCATATCCGCGTCGGACAGACTCCTGGCAGACCTAGAAGAAGTCATCGAGGCAGGCCAGGAAGGCTGCCTAGACAACCTCGAAGGTGACCGGGACTCCTCCTCCGGCTCCGGAGAGAAGCGTGGGGAATGGAGCTGAAAGGGGGAAGACCTGGAGACCCTTACGGGGGAACAAATCAATTTAGCCGGCGGAGCCAAAGGGGCTGATTCGGCCTGCCGCTTATGACTCTTGTGCCTATCTCTCTCCTTTTCCTTCTCTCTATGCCTCTTCTCTTTCTTAGAAGAGTCCCCTTCTCCCTGGGAATCAGCGGGAGGTTGAGTCCCAGCCAGGGGAGGGGGAGCTGAAGGCTGGACAGTCGCAGCCGCGACTGGCACCATTGAGGGAGAGTAGGAAGAAGAATCCGGGGGTAAGAGTCCCGCCAGGATTAGCTTGTTCCTCTTGTCCCTCAGAGCTCGGGGGTTGAAGGCCGCACAAATCTGGCAGCCCGATGTTAAGTGGGCTACCCCCAGGCAGAGAACGCACTGAGTGTGGCCATCCGCTGGGGACAGCTTATGACCACACTCAGCACATTTTGAAAAAATGGCCTTAGGGCCCTCGCCATCACACTCAAGCACACACCCTAACACACATAGTAAGGGGAAGGGAAAACACTAATTTACCACTAAAAGTAATTAAAAAAAATGATTTAACTTAACTACGGGTGTACTACACACTCGCACACACAAAAATCACTATTATTTTAGCAAAAAATCTCCTAAATTCCGCTCACCTAAAACGCTAAGAACTCGTCCCTTATGCTTCAGAAGCCATGGCAAATGAGATTTGAGGACTGGAGGGAGGTAGCAGGGTATTATGGGTAAGGGGGAGGAGCTGAGAGCTTGGATCTTAAGCTTGGAAAGCTGCCGGCTCGGATCCAGGTCAGATCCGATACCCACAGGTTGCTGATCAAATGAAGTTAACTACTTCAAATGAAATATTTAGGTGTATGGACTAAAAAGGATTCTGATATGCCAGCTAAGGATAGGACGGATGAGACTAAATAAAAGATAATACAAAAACTGAGAAACTTGTAGCTTTTAATTATGGAAATGCATAGTAAGAGACAAGCAGTCAAAACTGCTTTAGACACTTAGGTTTTATATACAGGTCTGGCATATTTTTATCAACCAAAGTTGTTGTGGCTGATAATTAATTAAGAGTTAAAGGAATTTGGGAGGGGAAGAGGGAAAGAGTTTAGAGGGACCACGGTAGAACAATGTGGTTTAGGATTACCAGAACTGAAAGCATACATTACAGTTACATAGTCAATGCTCATATAGATAACACAAGCAGAAGGTTACACATCAATGTGGAAAGGGATGTTGATGAAATGTGGGAGAGGAGTTCAAGAAATATAAAGAGGATTTTAAGGAGAATAAAAACAAATCTATGCTAAACAGCAAGCCAGCACAGGAATGGAGAACAGATATTTTTTTAAATAGGGATCATCAGAAGTAGGGGTATAGAAAATAGGCAAGAGGGGTCAGGAATTTACTAAAGAAACTTGGCAAAGGAACCAATGTACTGGGATCAAACACACTGTCAAGATTAGCTAATTCTGCAGGTAGAATATTCCATGATACCCATCATTTGATCACTGCTGCAGCAATTTAACCTATATGGGCTATATCCTTTACAGAAACAAACAAGTGCTAAAGAGATTAGATCCAGAGCAGTGATGGGTTTCTGTTGAAAATGAACACTTGCTTCTGGCTAGAAGCTCTGTATAAAAAGATTTCAATACTTAAATCAGTAGAAACTTTAGCAAATTTATTTTAGAAAAACAATTGCCTCGTCAATTTTTTTCAAAGAAGGTTTGCAGGGATTATCGCTTTCATCTCCTAGACTTTATCAGGTCCAAAACGTTTTTGAAAAAAGAAGCTTGCTATTATATACAGGTTTCCACAAATAGAGAAAGTAGAGCGGTTGGCAGGATTGGATAGTGTTAAGCTTATTTATGATTGGTTATGGTAAGCTTACTTATATAACTTTACTCATATCTCTCAAGTGTATCACATTATGAGGAACGTACCTCATTTGGGATCTTAAAAAGGTCATGTTCCTCAAAGTTCCACATTGAAAGGGTCTGTGACACATTTGGTGTTAGGAATTTTTAAGTGAAATCCATGGTAAATAGAAATAAATCATATTAATTTACTAAAAGATCTTCTTTATAAGTAAGCCAGCATATTTTAACCATCCTATGACCCTCCTACCTGAAGTTGTTAATAAGTCATTAATATGTGTTCCACATTTTGTCCATTTGTTCCACATTATGAGGGCTAGTATTCCTTATTTTGGAGATGGAAGGTTGAGAGCTATGACTGTACTAGGTTTGCCAAGAGCCATATCACCTGAAACAAGAGGACCAAAAGACACAGAGGAACCATGTGGCAAGCCAACAGGATTTTCAGCCCACAACTTCAACCAGGTACTCATACCAAGGCAGAGATCCCCTCCCTACATATCCTTTAATCACAAAGGGACTGGAACTTGGAGGGGAAGAGAGCCATGCAGAACCTCCAGGCTTTTTACCAGAAGGAAAACTTCCCAAAAACCTAAGTTCTGAAACCAAACATAATCAATCAGAAATATGGTGAACATTAGCCAATCATACCAACTTCTTCTCCTTTTCCTCTTGTGGAAACCTCTTTAGAAGAGCAAGCCTTAAGCTACTTTTTTCATAAGCCTTTTAAATCTAATAAAGTCTAGAAGATCAAAGCACTAATCCAAAAAACTTTCATTGAAAAAACTGACTAATGGCAAATTTTATTCTGAAATTTGTTAAAGCTTCTTCTAATTTAAGAACTTTTGAAATAGATCAAAATGTTTTCATATACAGCTTCTAGCAAGGGTTTATTTTCTACAAAAACCCAGCACTGCTCTTCAGCTAATCCATCTGGTTCTTACTTTGTCATCTGTCACTATGATGGCTTTTAGGCTTCCCAGGTTGGTTTTGATTGCTCTGGATGGCTATCATTTCATTGACTGGTGATTATTCTGCACAGCATACGCTTCCAAAGCTTAAAGGCAATTTCCGTGTATTCAGACTGTCAACAACTTAAGCAGTACTGTAGAAAATCAATGGTCTGGGCGCCAAACCCTACGGAGTTTTTATCAGGGAAAGAGGGAAGCTAGAGTCCTGAAAAAGGACAATGCTAGGTAAATAAAAATTCATGTCTGTAGCCGATAATAAAAAAACTTACCAAAAATAAGGGGGAGGGAGGAAGCAGCTACTGCAGCTGGGATCATTCAAACATCCACTGTTACGATACATTTACTTACACCTTTACTGTGTTCATCATTTGTTCACTGCTGCAGTAGCCTAAGATATATGGGTAGATTACTAACTATAACTTAAGGAACAGGGAGGAGGAAGGATGAGGGTCTGGAAGCTCCTGGAGAGTGGTCCAAGCAAAGGAAGTTAAAGAACTGAAAAATTAACCTAATTTGTAGTGCTTTGTAAAATTACATAGAACTAAATTGCTGCCTCTAGATTACTTCCAAGTCCACCCTTTCCAAAAAGCTGCTTGTGAAGCCAAGACTCTAGTGGAATATGCCTTGAGCCTGCATAGAATTGTTTTGCTACAGTGGGTATAACAAAAGGAAATAGCATGGAACAATCATTTGGAAATAATTTGCTTTGACACAGGTTTCAATAAACATCTTTATTAAAAAATTATCATGAAAAACAAACAACCAACACTGACACCACTTCAGCTGCAAACATTATACATCATGGACAGAGTTGAAACAACTGTAGTTGCAAACATTATACAGCACTTATAATCTATCCAGTCATTGTCAGTTAAGCATTATATGCCTCATTCAAATCCTGCCTATTAAACTTAATTTCTTCTCTGCATATATTGTTCCCACAATTCCCACATTTTCCTATGCAGTTTGTTCCTTCCCTTTTCTAAAGATCCCAATTCCAGTTGTTTTATCTCTGTTACTGTATTCACTGCTTCTAGTAAAGTTGGTCTAGACTTTGATTTCCATTTTGTAGTAATTGCTTTTTTGGTAGCCACCATAATTAGAAGGCTTTACTATATCTAGGCAATTCCAATTCTGTACCATAGCTCAAAAAAATTATCTCCCCAGTCAATCCAACCTGCTCACCCAGCATATCCAACAGAGAGGCCGCAGGGAATCCCTAAAGTCTGCCAGCTCATTACACTCCCAAAAAATATGTTCCCAGCAACCTCTTTCTTGCCGATCACACTTCCAACATTTGTCTACTTGGGGTATAAAAATACATATCTAACCACTTCCAGGCAAAAATCCGAAATCTTCTAGACTTTGTTGCATACTTGCGAGATATACATATATACCCCATTGTCTCTTTGCAAATTGCTTATCCAATCTCTCTTCCTAATCCTTCCCAAGTTCCACTGACTGAGTCTTATAATTATCATGCAATATTTTATATGCACTGCTAATTATTCCTTTTTTAAGGGGAGCTTTTGTTCTTGATTCTATTAAAAACTCTACCAGTGCTGGCCTTTCATTTTGGACCCACTTATTTCCTTCTGTTTGCCTGTACTCTGATATCAATCCTTGATAGGGAAGGCAGTCTCTAACCTGCAGTCCAAATAAATTCTTGGCCTCTTCCCATTCTGTTGCCTTTCCAATTCTATTACCTTTCCCATTCTAGTTATTTGCCCCCAATACTTTGGTTCATTTGCCATTTTTTTCCAATACATTCCAGGCCCCTCCTGCCTATTATTTGTATCCCTAACCACAGTCATTCTTATCAGCAGAATCTCTTTTCTCCATTCTCGTTCTGGTTTAGTTCTTAGAATACTCCTTGCTGTTTTATGAATATAATACTCTATATGATTTTTATTGTTCTCCTTAAGAGTTTACATCCAAAATCCCAATTGATCCTTAGTTCTTGAGCTTCCCCTGTATCATCATCATTCCCTTCCACTTTAAATTGTAGTTTTCTGCTTGTGCTATGTATAAGAGCCTTAATTGTGTTGCTCTAAAATACCCCTCAAATTGAGTAATCCTAGTCCACTTTGTTCTATTGGAAGAATCAGCTTATCCTACTTGACCCTTGCTGTCTTTCCTTCCCAGATAAAATCCTTCAATTCTTTTTTAACTGCTATCTGCAATTTCTCCTCTGGCTGATAAAAATATGCCATGCCTGACCTGTGTATAAAACTAAATGGACTAAAAACATTTTAATTGCTTGTATCTTAGTATCCATATCCATATAACAAAGCTTCCAGTTTCTCAATTTTTGTATTATCTTCTGTTTGGTTTCTTCTCACATATCCTTAGCTACCACAACAATTATTTTTAATCCATACTCCTAAATACTTAATTTTATCATGTCCCATAAATAAGGATACTGCTGGACCAATTTGTGTGTAGGTACATAATTTACCTTTGTTTTAGCTTCATTAATTTTGTATCCCAAGAAGATCTGAAACTGTCTTAAAATGTTCCACAACATTGTAATGTCCCTTTCTGTTTTTGTCATGTATAAACTAATGTCATCTGCAAATAGAGCCAGCGTTTCATGACTACCATACCAATTATATCCTTGAATTTCTGAGTCCTTTATTTTCTTTGCCAATGGTTCTAAATATAATGCCAACACCAAAGGGGAAAGTGGACAACCCTGCCTGGTTCCTCTACTCAAGCAGAATTTATCAAAGAGGTCCCCACCTACTTTAATTTTAGCGTCTGATCCCTCATATATATTCTTAATCAACATTATAATTGTATCAGGGAAAGCAAATGCTTCCATTGTCCTGCTCATGAAGTCCCAGTCTACTCTGTCAAATGCTTTCTCTGCATCAGGACCCACTAATAACAGTGGTATTTTCTTACATTCTGCTTCCCTCTGGATCATCAATGTTCTGTTAATATTGTCAAATGTTTGCCCCCTCCACAAAACCACACTGATCCATATCTATCAATTTTGGTACCGCTTTTGCCATTCTTTTAGCCATTATAAACATAATCATGTTTTAGTATTGAAATCTTTTATGACTCCTGATGTGATGGATCTTTACCCTCTTTAGGTATTACCATTACCACCGCTTTCTTCCAGGATGCTGGTACTTCTCCTCTTCTTAAAATACTGTTAAACAAAACCTTCCAGATCTTTATCAGTTTTTCCCTCCTAGTTTCCAAACTCCCACAGGAATACTGTCTATTCCTGGGGACTTTCCTGTATACATAGCCATTTTTATCTTATCTCTTCCTCTCTTAACTGTTAGTAATTGAGCCTCATGTACTTCTAACCTTGGCATATTTAATTCTTCCATAAACATTTCAATTTGTACCTTTTCTTGATTTCCATATTTATTTGCTTTATACAAACTTTCATAAAAATTATCAAAATATTTCCAATACTTCTACAGGATCTCTTGTTATCTTCCTTGTTACAGGCTCCCCAAGCTTGGTGACAGCCCTTTCCACTTTCTGTGTTGCCTGAGTTGTTGTGATAAAAGTTTTTGTGCTCTAGAATTACTATTAAAAAAACAGCTGCTTAACAGCAATATTTTTAAACTTGTGCATATTATCAAGGTGATCCCTTATTTTCTGTTTAGCATTCTGCAGTTGCTCCTTTTCTTGTTCTGACAGATTCCCCCTATTTTGCAACACTTTAGTATTTGTCAGCCTCTCTAAATAATTCTTGTTACTTCTTAACCATATCTCCCTTTACTTTATTTCCACCTTAGTTTTAAACTCCACTTTAATTTTATCTCACTCCCTGGCTATATTTTCAGAAGAAATTTCTATCCTCTCTAGTAGCTACTGAATTAATTCCAATACCCATTCCTTAAATTCTTCTGTTTTCAACCGATAGGTGAGAAAGCGCCATTGTCTCATTTTTATTTCATTACCTTGCATTTTTATTTTAGTTATTACTGGTTCATGATCTGAAATAGTTATTGGGAGTATTTCAACACCTTCAATTAAATGCACATGTTCCTGTGAAATATAAATGCTATCTAGCCTAGCCCAGTTTTTGTATCTTAGAGAATAATATGCAAATTCACTCCGAACTCCTAGTACTGAATTCACATCTTCCATGCTAAACATTTTCAGAAATGTCTTCAAAAATCTACTCTCCTTTGTTATACTTTCCCTTCTAGGCCCATCAAACACATCTTCAGTGTTGCAAACCAAGTTCCAGTCTCTAACTATAAGTAATACTCCTTGCTGAAAGTTGATTATTTCAACCAGAATGTTCTTAAGTTCCATTATAGCAGATTTAGATGGAATGCAAATACATGTCAGTGTAATCCTCCTCCCTTGCCAGTAGCCCCTTAGTACTGTATATCTTCCATTTTTTTCTCTTCTATCACTATTGGAGCTCCTCTTGTAATTAACTGAAGTACTCTTTTTCTTTGCCCTAGACATTCAGCTAAATAACCATCCTGAAAATGTTTATCAAATTCACATGTTCAGTTCTTTCCAGGTATGTCTCCTGAAGTATAGCTATTTGCACTCTGCATTTTTAATATAGTTCACTACTCTTTCTTTTTTATATTTATCTGTAAGACCAGTCAAACTGAAAGACATTACAGAAAGCATCATTTTCTTATATGGTTATTATTACCCCCCATTATGTATAGCTGCTTTTTTGTTAAATGTCTAGTTCCAACTTTTATGTTACATGCATACACTGTTCAGCAGGTTGGTCTTTTATAGAGATGTTTCTTGTCATATCCATTTGAGCCTATGGCCACATCTTACATAACTTTTTGTTTTTCTGAAAGCCCTCAAACAGAACCAACAAACCCCACCCCTAAAACCTATTAACTTAATAATAGCACACAAAACTATGTGCATCTTCAAATATTGAAGTTTTGCATCATAATAAGAGCAAAAGTTCTAAGTTGACAGCCACGCAGATAGGCTAGAGGTAACCAAAAAGTAAGGTTAGTCATGTTAAGATGCATGACACAGCCTGTGCTATTGGTAAGTGTTATTTGATTTTGTTTATATTTTATAGCTTTCCTAGCAAAGTAAACAATTGAATACTTTCAGTAAGCACTTTTTCCAAGCCATTTCTCTTTCTCAAATTGTCTTCTAGTGACAAGCAAACCAGATACAAAACTGCTAAGGATACCTTGTTTATAACATTCAATATTCTTTTTTCATTTATATGATTTGTAAGAAACTTGTTACTGGATAATGCCTAGGGTGTTAACCCAGTCATTTTCCTATGCAAGCATGGGAAAAAGCATACTGATTTTTCTTTTGTCATACTTACTTAACCAGACCTTTCCTCTTCCCCTTATCTCGCTCTTTGTTTTTTTTTATTTTGTTACATTGCAGTGCCTACATTTCTTAAAACTGATGAAAGAAAAAGAGAGAAGGGAGAGAAAAAAAGCACCTATTAATATTAGTATCTTCATTGCATTTCAAAATAAAAACTGTGAAAACTTTACTTCAAGTCTAATTGGTTTTATCTTATCTTTAAAGCTATCCCAGCTGGGAAAACCCCTGATTGCTTTCAGAGAACATTATGTCCTAGCCAATTTCCCTTTTCTTGTTTTTCTTTCTTTCCTTCAGCCAATCCCCTTCGACCAGACTGTCTCCAGTTTCTCCTTATCAAATTGTGTCCCTGGAAACATGAAGACCAACTTCAGAATTGCTACTAAGTATATATGCATTTGCTAGAAATATGCCTCATAAAATTCAATATTATTTTTCATTTACTTGCTCTCTGTCTTAAAACTAATCAATCCAAGCTCCTCAATCCAGTCATTTCACCATGCGAGAATGAGGAAAAGCACATCAATTTTAACTTTGTCATGCCTTTCTAACCAGGCTCTTTTTTTTACACTGCATTGCCTGTATTTCTCAAAATTGTACAAGAAGAAAGAGAGAAGAGGGGAGAAAAAGATAAACAAGAATACCATGCAAAGAAAACCATACAACACAAATACAGAACTATTAAGAAAAGATTTTTTTTTACTTACAGTTAGCTTTCTCCCCTGTCCTCCCCTCCCCAAAGTATTTTTACGAATATCAATGACATGAAGTAGGGCATATACTTTAGTGTACATCACAAATCCAACACATTTTGAAAAAGTCCAATATTTCCAGATTTTCTTGTTCTGTCATATTTCATAAATATAATTATTGCATTGTAATCCCACATTAATTTACTGGTTTTATTATTGTTCTACTCCATCGCCAAAATCTTTTCTCTCTTCATTTCTAATGTACTCTCGAGTCTTCTAGTCAACTCTTGTGCTCCTTCCTCTTCTTCAAGATTTTTTCGTTGAAATATTGGAAAAAGGTTTTACAGGTACAGTTTCTCTGTGGTCTTTAGCACCAGAAGTACAAGAAGCGGAACTCCTTCTGTTTCACAGCTCACTTTTGTTGGACAAACTTTTGTATTTCCTTCATCAAAAAATGATTTTGTCCCTCCAAGGAAGAATACCTTAAAGACTGCTGGATACAGTATTTTGAATCTCAAACCTGCATCTCGACATTCCCTGAAAAGTGGAATGAATTTACTCATCGTATGCCTGGTGTAAAATGAGTAATCATTCTCCACAAACACTCTGCTGTCTACCATTTTTAGTATTTTGCCCTACTGCCACAATTTTGTCAGAATCAACTCCTTTTGCTGGTAGGATTGCATCTTTCTATTAAATGTCTAGGTTGCTTTCTAATAGCTAGGTTTGGATTATACATATGATGTGCCCTTTTAACTAAAAACTCCTGCTGTGGAATACCACTCCAGTTGCTTATTTGTGCTTTCATAAAATTAATGAAGTCTGTTCCTTCCAGCTTCTCTGGTATAGCTGGAAATCTTAGGTTTTTCCTATGTGCTCTGTCCTCTAATTCTATTATTTTTTGAAACACCTCTTCCTGAGCATTCCCATACTCAGCCAGCCTTTTCTTCATTTCAACCTCTGATTTTTACAGCTTTATCATTTCATCTGAATATCTGTTTAAAGCTTCTTCCACTTTTTCCAGCCTTTTGCTGTTTGTGTTAATATACTCCAGCAGTGTTTTGTTTACTTTAAGCAGGTCTGTATGCACTTGTCTTATATCTTCCTGTAAGTTACTGGAAGTCATGTCTGAAAGTTACATTGCTTTTTGCTGAGCAGCTGCAAAACTTTCCCCAGTCACTGTTTCTTTCACTTTTTGTAGCTGATTTTTTCCAGGACTTCTGCATTTCTTTATTCCTGCCATCCAGGCACTGCACTTACTAGACAGTTACTGTAATTTCCCCATGAACACAATTCTACTGGCCTTCTCTGCTGCATTTCTGTTTTGCACACTGGGAGAGCTAGAAATAAGTTGTTACTCAGTGTGCAAACATCTTGGAAGTCCATGCTTTGACACAGGTTGTCTTTTTTTCTTACCTTCATATGAACTATATAACTGATCAGTGCTTCTAAAGATTTTTAGTTCTGGCAAGATAATATCTGAGTTTCTGAAGATTTTTAGTTCTGTCAAGATAACATCTGAGTTGTCTATGGACATCCAAAGTACAAACAATCCTTTCTCCCTCATTTTTAGATTCTAGAAAGAATACAGGACAATGGATAGTTTTGGTCAAAGTAAATCTGGATACTACTTTCAGAATAAAAGAAATGAGGTATGGGTGGGCAACCATGAGAGCTTAGAACTGAGACAGTCTTCTGGCAGATGTCAGAGAAATTATCAGAACTGTTTTCCATGCTGAGAACCTCAAATCACCCAAATGAGCTGATGCAAATGGAGTAACAGCTAATTTTTCCAAAAGAAAATTAAGATCTCAAAAAGAAGCCATCAGTCTTCTAGGTAGATGGGGATGCAGAACCCCTTTCAAAAACACTAACACTGGAAAGTACTGAAAGAAGATGATCCATAGGAAGACATGCTGAAATAGCTGGCAATCGAACCTTGACAGAGGACTAAGAAGGTCCAGAGAAATATTTTTTTAACTGTTGCACCAAGTAGAAAATCTTTTCCATATACTAATGTACAATTTCTAAATTGGTGGTATAGCGGTTAGCGGTGTCGCCTCTCAGCAAGAGGTTCTCCAGTTCGATCCTCAGCTGAGGTGCCTTCTATGCGGAGTCTGCATGTCCTCCCTGTGGTCATGTGAGTTTCCTCCGAGTGCTCCGGTTTCCTCCCACATCCCAAAGACATGCTGTAGGTGGACTGGACACTCTAAATTGGCGCTAGGTGTGAGTGTGTGCATGTGTGTGCCTTCCATGGAAGGTTGGGTGCCAGGCTGGCAACTCAATACTGTAAAACTCCACTGCCAATCATGAGCGGACAGGTGATCCGCTGTGGCGACCCCTAACCGGGAAAAGCCGAAAGGAGAAGGAGAAGAAGAATGTACAATTTCCAAATAGTAGGGAGGTTTTTTTTGCCTCCTTTAATACCTGCTCCACAACTTCAAAAATAGGTGTCTAAAAGGTAATAAAACTCTATCATCCAAGCAGTTAGTTGAAGTTGTTTCAAGATGAAGTGTATCAAACAACCCTTGTCTTTTGTGAGTAGGTCCAGTTGTGAGGAAGCTTGTGGTAATTGCAAAAAATGAGAACCACTGTTATATGGGCTTGAAGGCAGTCACTAAGATGATCTTTGGGGAGTCCTGAGTCTTCAGGATGACCCTGTATATCAGTGGAAAGGCATGCAGGCAAAATTCCTGTCCACAGAAATGAAAATGCATCTGTTTTCCAGGCCTGCTTGCAAGGAGTCCTGAAATAGTATTTTGCAAGTTTTCTGTTGTAAATGGAGGAAAAAGATCTATCTGGGGTGTTCCCCACAGCTGGATCAAATCCTGTAAAATCCCCTGATTGTTATCTGTGATCACTTGTAACTGCCCTGGGGACCAAATATAACTGAGAGAGATATGTGCAAAGTCTGTCTTTTTTTTTTTGCACAGACCCTTATTTCTAGAGACGCCACTCCCCAAGCAAAGTCTGAGGCATCCATAATTACAGACAGTGCTGGGGGTGGAAGGCAAAATGGTTGACCTGGAATGAGATACACTGGTCTCTGCAACAAAGCATTCCCTTTTAACAAATCCCAAAACTGGAAACTGGCACGTCAGGAGATGTTGATACCCTACAGAGTTTAAGTAGCATTAAATTGTTCTCATATGGAGTCTGATTAAAGGTATGATGAGAATCATACATGTCATGAATTCTACTATTAAAAAGTCAAAATGAGTGAGAAACCAATAAAATAACTCCGCACGGCTAATCAGGACCCAAAACCTGCAGCGATGATATTCCACTTTAGAGAGAAATGCCACAATAGTTCAATACGTCCAAAAACAGCAGCCTTTATTAAAACACACACAATAGCCAAGTGCTTTCACCAGGGTATTACCAGGCTTTTTCAAGGATCAAGTACATATACATTCAATGTAACTCTTTAAATAGTTAAAAACCTGTCACCTGACTAACTAATCAATCAATTTAGTTGCCCATTCTGCTTTGCAGTAATTACAGAACAAACTGTTGTTATGAAAACTAAACAATTTGAATTCGTAGTTTAATTAAACTGTATAAAAAACACTAAAAGCATTTTATGCATAAAAACTTTCATCCAGTTTACACAAATATAATTGGTGTTATGTATTCTATTTACTGTCTGTTATTCTTAAAAATGTTCCTGAAGAAACTTTATATTAAAATGATCTTCTCATATTTCAGGATGCCTAAATAACTCAAATAGGATGGTAAGCTCTACTCCCTCACTAAAATTTCTCATGTGCACATCTGTAAAACCCCACTTATATCTAGTATCGTACCATATGTGCTAAGTTGACTAGAGGGAAATTCTTTTCTCATAATATAAGTTTCCCTATGCTGTTTCAACCTATTAAGGAAAGGGGAATCCATAGTGTTACAGGTGAGCTTTCCTTAATTTCAATACGCTTTTAATATTAATACTGTCATTCAAGCCTGGGGACCTGTTGGAATTCAATTTCAGATGCCAGCACAGCTCCCGATATTCTAATCTGGTTTCCCAACTTCCACCTCTGCTGTCCTGTATTACTTGTTCTAGTACCATAAATTTGATATTCATTTCTTTACATATAAGGGAGTGTTTGTAAAAGGCATTACTATCTTTCTGCTTAGCTACATCGTTAAAGTGTTCATAAACCCTCTTCCTCAAGTGTCGTTCTGTTTTTCCTATATAAAAACTGTCACAGGTATTACAGATCCCTAAGTACACTACCTCTTTTGTACCACAATTATGATGTCTCTTTGAGATATAATTAAATTTCCTGGAAGGGATGTTCACTCTATCCTGATTTATCATGGCTTGGCATTGCTTACAATTGCCACAAGAATAAGTACCCCATTTCTTTTTGTTTTTATCCATGTCCAAAATATGTATAGTTTCAAAAATTTCCTTGAGATTCTTATTTCTTTTTCTTACAAAATGTGGTTGATCTGTAACAAAACATTTTGTTTCTTCATGTAGACTCAAAATGGGCCAATATTGAGAAACAATACCCTCAATTTCTTCAGCATTTTTATTGAAGGTGTAAATAAAACTGTTTTTAACCTCCATTACATTCTGTTGATGTTTCTGTGTAGGATTGGGAGAACCTGCTCCTAAAAGAGGGGGGTAATAAACTTCTCTTTTCTGGTAAATTGCCTGTGCTAAATTGTCAAACAGGACCTCTGGGTAACCTTTCTCCATAAAATAACTTGCACTTCTTCTGTGAAATCTCCTAATGTACCACACATTCGAGACGCCCAGATCAACTGGCCCTTAATGATACCCTTCTTTTGAAAGTATGGATGTCCACTGTTAAAATTGATGTAAGAGTTGGAGTATGAGCTTTTCCTATATAGTTTGGATTTAAAATTAGAAGTTATGTACTCACCATAACGTTCCATCTGAGTAGGTGACTTCATTTGGATGCAACCTGTGGGTATCGGATCCGACCTCGGATCCGAGCCGGCGTTTCAAAAGCTTAGGATCCGAGCTCCTAGCTCCTCCCTCTACCCATAATCCCCTGCCAAGCCCTAACTGACCTCAGATTGAGTTTGCCTAGTGAATACTAGTATAAAAGGTATCTGAACACAGGAATAAACTCTTACTCTATATAGGTCAGGGGGATGGAGGGGGGGGATGGTTGCATCCAAATGAAGTCACCTACTCAGATGGAACATTATGGTGAGTACATAACTTCTAAATCTGAAGTAGGCAGACTTCATTTGTCTGCAACCTGTGGGACAGAGTCCCCAGCTACCTATATCTTGGGCGGCCGTCATGGAAGGATGTTCCGGAGCACCGCTGAGCCAAAGGATGCTCTCCCCCTGGAAACAACATCCACCTTATAATGAGAAATGAAGGTATGAGACGAGGCCCAAGTGGCTGCTGCACAGATATCATCCAATGGCACTCGGGACTTAAAAGCGGCTGAAGTGGAAACTGCCCTAGTAGAGTGAGCTGTAACCCTCTGAGGAGCAGGCCTACCTGAAGTGTCATAAGCCTGCAAAATACAATTAGCAATCCATCTCGACAGTGTGACTTTGGAGACTGCTTTACCCATAGCAAATTTAGCAAAGGAGACGAACAGTTGATCTGATTGTCTATGACCAGCCGTTCTGTGAATGTAGAAGCGCAATTGTCTATGAACATATAAAGAATGCAGCTTATATTCTCCTTTGTTTTTATAGTTGGGGAAAAAAACAGGTAAATTGATTGATTGGTTTATATTAGATTCCGAAGAAACTTTTGGAAGAAAAGATGGATTGGTCCTGAGGCACACCCTATCGGGAAAAAAGGAAAGGTAAGGCGGTTTGACGCATAGAGCCTGGAGTTCCGACACTCTTCTGTCTGATGTGATGGCTACCAAGAAGGCAGTCTTCCAGGAAAGGTACTTTAGATCTACAGAAGCTGCAGGCTCAAAGGGGGGGAGCAGTAAGGGCTTGTAGGACTAAGGATAGGTCCCAAGGTGGCACAGCTTCTTTGACCGGGGGCCTCAACAGAAAAACTCCTTTAAGAAAGGTCTTGCAAAGTTTTGCAGTCATGAGGGGAGCTGACTCATGACCCACATGATAATGGGAAATCGTTGCCATTTGTACCTTTACAGTGGAAGAACTGGCCCCCTGATGAAAGAGGTCTGTTAAAAAGTCCAGTACCACAGACATTGGTGCCGAAAAAGGATCAACATTGTTCTGAATCGCCCAAATAGAAAACCTTTTCCATTTGCTCCGGTAAACCTTCCTAGTGGAAGGTTTATGAGCCGCCACTAAAATGGTCTTGACAGGTGACGAGATACCGGGAGTCCTAATCAAGGATGGAAATGGAGCAGCCAGGCTGCCAATCTCAAGGTGTGTAGATTCAGAATCGGGAGTCCTGGAGGATGGGAAATGAGATCCGGGATCGGATCCAGAATCCAGGGTGGATTCACTTTGTGAGACCATACATAAGGGAACCAAGGCTGATGAGGCCAGAACGGGGCAATGAGAATCATTCTGCTCCCCAAACTGTTGGCTTTCTGCAAGAGCCTCTGCATTAGAGGTAGTGGAGGATAGGCATAAAGGAGACCAGGAGGCCAAGCATGCACCAGTGCGTCTCTCGGGGATTCCCCAGGTGGGGGAAGCAGAGCGAAGAAACTGTTGCATTTGGTGTTTGAGTGAGAAGCAAAAAGATCGCAACAGGGTTGCCCCCAGACGGCAAAAATCTTCTTCGCTACCAGAGGATTGAGAGACCATTCGTGAGGGGAAAGAATGGTGCGACTGAGCTTGTCCGCAAGGATGTTGGACCTTCCCGGAATGTGCGTTGCTACAAGAAAGCGTTTGGTGGAAATTGCCCATTCCCAGACTCTCATGGCCTCTTGACAAAGGGGATAGGGACCTGGTTCCCCCCTGCTTGTTGATGTACCAGACTACCGACATGTTGTCTGTCTGGATCGCAATAGTCCCTGTAGGAAGAAGGCTGTGAAGTTCTTGCAACGCTAGAAGCACCTCCCTCATCTCCAGGACATTTATATGCAACGAGGTCTCTGAACTGTTCTATGTGCCTTGGACAATCTTGCCCGCAGAATGCCCCCCTCCACCCGAGGTGAGAAGCGTCCGTAGTCACCGTGGCTAGGGGGAATGTTGCACAAAAGGGTCTCCCTGCTAGAAGCTCCGGTGACTGGAGCCACCAAAACAGGGAGTCCCTGCATGCCTTGCTGACCGCTATCGGGCTGTTGAGAGTAGAGTACAGCGGAGACCACTGGACCTGTAGGGTCCATTGAAGAACCCGCATGTGTAAGCGAGCATGGAGAAGAAGTGGAATAGCTGCTGCCATTGAACCCAGGGCCCTCAGGACCGAAGCCGCCGTCGGAAATGGTTGCAGGACTGCTGTGATATGACACCTCAGGCTGGACAGTCGATCAGGAGTGAGGAAGGCTCGCATTGATCTTGTGTCCAACCTTCCTCCTATGAAATCTATAAGTTGTGTGGGGTGCAGTAAAGATTTTCCCAAGTTTATGATGATGCCCAGCCTTGGGGCTATAAGGAGGAAATAGTCCCTGGCTGAGCACAGTAGATGCCTTGATGATGCCGTGAGGAGCCAGTCGTCCAGGTACGGAAAGACCTGTAATCCCTGGAGTCTCAGGTGGGCCGCTACTACTGCTAGTACCTTGGTGAACACCCTGGGGGCAGAGGTGAGACCAAAGGGAAGGACCCTGAACTGGTAGTGGCTGGCTCCCAGCCGGAAGCGAAGAAACCTCCTGGACCGTCTGTCCATCCGAATGTGGTAGTACGCGTCCTTGAGGTCCATAGAGCACATCCAATCGTTCTCCCGCAAAAGGGGGAGTATAGATTGTAGAGTGACCATCCGGAACTTTTGCTTGGTTACAGACAGGTTCAGCAGGGAAAGGTCTAAGATCGGTCTTAAGTCCCCCGTTTTCTTTGGCACCAAGAAGAACCTGGAGTAAAACCCTGATCCGGTCTGATCTCAGGGGATGCGCTGGATGGCTCTTTTTTCTAACAGCTGCTCGATTTCGACAGCTGCTGCCTCCCTTTGGTCGGGTGGTACATCGGGGAGGCTGCGGGATCTGGGGATTTTGCTCAGGGGAATGGCATAACCTCTGGATATCACAAGAAGCAACCAACGGTCTGATGTGATTGACTCCCAAGAAGTCAGGTGCCTCGAAAAATGCCCCCCGACTGCCTCCAGAGATGGACAGCCGGGCAACCCTTCAGGGCTGTTGCGTGGGTCTGTCAGAGAAAGGTTCTCTGGACCCAAAGTTCCTAGGAGCCCCTCTGCCTTTAGGACGGCGACCTCCCTGTCCTCCTCTGCCACGGAAGGACTGGTTATCCAGAGCAGGTTGGGACTGCTGCAAATTCCAGAACCACATCTTCTTCTGTCCCTTTTGGTTCTTCGAGAAGGACCTCTGGGGAGCTGAGAAGCGGACTCCGACGGCAGACAGCATCTTCCCGTCCTTCTCGCTCTGGACTAACGTTTCGCGAACGGCTTTGCCAAACAGGGCAGAACCATCAAAGGGGGCATTCGCGAAGGTCGCTTTGAAGGGCTCTGCAAAGTCACAGTGGCGGAGCCAGGCCTGACGCCTCATGACGAGGCCCGCTCCACTACCTCTAGCGGCTCCCTCAGTTGCATGAGAAAGTAGCCGCATAGAAGTATTAGAAACTGATCTGAGAGTGGCCATTCGGGTGGAGTACACGTGCTTGTCCTCTGCCGACATGGACTCTGGGGGAGATGCCGTGTACTCTTTAATCAGGTCCCGCTGCATCGTGATGACATGTGCCATGTAGTTCAGCGCTCTCAAAGAGAAGGTTGCTGAACTAAAAGCTCGCTTCCCAATGCGATCCATCGAGCGGGACTCTTTGCTCGGAGGATGCATAAAGGGACTTTCCTGGGCTAATTCCCTCTTTGTGGCTGCGGCCATCATCATAGCATCTACCGGGGGGCCCTTGCTCCAATGAGTGCGGTCCGCTGGTGGACTCAGGATTCGATCCGGACGCTTGGGGACAGGTCAACGGTGTCCGGTTCCTTCCATGCTCTGGTGGAAATAAGGTCCACCAGAGGATCGGCAGGAGGGGACAACCAAGAGGTAGATGGGCCCGCCTTGAATGCCTCCAAGAACACAGACTCGTCTGAGGAGACCTTGGGGGCAGACCACCCCCCCCTGATTCTAAGCATCTCCATAATGTCTCCAAAGGAGACGTACTCCGGGGGTGATCTTGGGGAGCCCTCCCCTTCATCCAAGTCTGTGTCTTCGGTAATGGACTCAGGGGAGTCCACGTGTCTCCTTTTACACTTACGCTTCCGAGGCACTTCCTCGGGGGGGGTGTCCGAGGAGTCCTCTTCAGCAGCCAGATGTTCCAAAGGAGCTACTTGGGACATCGAGGCGGGCTGTCCCTGGGACCGGCTGATGGGAGCCTGGCCCAGCTGCAAGGGAGTGCGGGGTGGAGCCGCGGCAGGGACCGGGGGTCCGGTAGTCCTCAACAGTGCCCTTTCCACTACGTCAAAAGCCGAGGGAGAGCCAGCCTCTCTAAGCCCCGAGAGCCGACCCCCACTCGGATCCGACGCACGGATCGGAGCCGGTGCCGAGACCGTCGGATCCGAGAGACCAATGTGCTCCAACCTAGATGGAGTCGAAGACACACCAGCTCCCTCGGATCCGAGGCTAGGCCCTCGGCTCCGAGAGGTCGGGTCTGAAGTACCCGAAGCACTCAAGGGATGGATCGGATCCGAGGTGCGCTGACCAATCAGATCCGAACCACCCCCGGATCCAACTCTGCCCGGCTCCGACAGCTCTGAACCCGTGAGACGGGTCGGAGAAGGAGCCAAGGGGGCGAAAAATGGGCTCCCGGTTGGGGGGGGCTAAGAGCACTCCCATTTGCATCTGGGCCTGGATGAAACGCCTCATCATCCGGTCCATGTCTGCTTCTGACATTGAGAAAGTGGATCTAGATGAGGCCACCGAAGAGGACCTAGAGAGCCGCCTCGGAGACCTCACCGAAGGGCTAGCCTCCTCCTCCTCGGGTTCAGAAGAGAACCGAGGGGAATGGAGCCGAGGAGGAGGAGATCTAGAAGACACAGGAGAGGCCCGCTTAGACGGAGGGGCCGAGCTTGAGGTCTCGGCCCGCCGTTTGTGGTGCCTCTCCTTATGTCTCTCCTTCTGTCTCTCCTTCTCTCTAATGGTCTCCCTATCCTCCGGCTTCTTGGTGGGAGGTTGAGTCCCTGCCGGGGAAAGGGAGACCGAAGCACCCGTGGAAGGTTGCTGGCTAACAGGGGCAGAGGCGAAGCCGTATCTGGAGGGAGAAGTCCCACCAGTACTAACTACGACCTCCGCTCCTTTAAAGCTCAGGGGTTGAACCCTGCGCATATGGTACAACCAGATGACAGGTGTTCAACCCCCAAGATGATCCGAGTGTGGCCATCAGCTGGGGACAGCTTGTGGCCACACTCGGTACATTTCGAGAAAACTGCCTTAGGGGCTTCTGCCATTACACCCTAGGCCTAACACACAAATAAAACGAAAACTCACACAAACTACGAAAAACCCGAGAAAAAGTTTTAAGGTAAAGAGAGGAAAGCCTAAAACACACACACAACTAAGAGAGTAAAAACTTTAAAGATTTTTATTTTTTTTTGTCAAAACTTATCTGAACAGTAATTCTGCCAGGAGCTCGAGGAATCCGTTGCTACTTGAAACGCGGCAAACGAAATCTGAGGTCAGTTAGGGCTTGGCAGGGGATTATGGGTAGAGGGAGGAGCTAGGAGCTCGGATCTTAAGCTTTTGAAATGCCGGCTCGGATCCGAGGTCGGATCCGATACCCACAGGTTGCAGACAAATGAAGTCTGCCTACTTCAGATCATCTATTATCATAATCCTTCTCAATGGTTACATCTAAATAGTGTAATTCATTCTTGTCAATGTTGTATATAAATTTCAAGAAAGGTGTAGTGTTGTTGATGTATTGCCAAAACTCTATAAAACTCTCCTCCTCTCCCAACCAAAAAATACAGATGTCATCCAAAAACCTTCTGTAGTACAAAATGTCATGCTGCCATCTACTGGAAAAAACAAATTTCTTTTCCCAGAAGTACAGGACCATATTTGCATAGAGGGATGCACATGGGGCCCCCATTGCCACACCTTTCTTCTGACAGTAAAATTCTCCGTTGAATTCTACTATCCTAAGAAATGTCCTTGCTAAAGTCCTGGACTGAGTGGAAAAACTCAGGAACAAATCTAGATATAGAGCTATTTTTTTCTAATGGAAAAAAACTCTTTGAACTGAGATATCCAGGAGACATTCCAGGAAAACAGTCCTGAAAAACAATTGATGAAGGAGATCTCTTACCCAAATGAGAGATTACTGATTCTTTGAAAAAGACTACAAAGATCAGCAAGTCATCTAAATAAAGAAAATTTGAACACACTGCAGTCTGTCACAGGCTATTAATAGAGCAAGACAATTTGTGTACAACCTTGGAGAACTGGATAACCCAAAGAGTAATGCAGAGAAAGTACAGTTGCGAAAATAAATTTACCATAAAGGTAGATGTTCAAATGATCATTGCTACAGTAGCCTAAGCTATATGGGTTATATCCTGTACAGGGTATAACAGTCTGCTAGCTTCCAAAGCTACAGGGCACCTTCCATATGCACAAAATAGAAGTTATGTCCTTACCATAACATTCCATGTGGAGTGTTCATCTCGCCTTTGTTCTTACACCTGGGTTCGGAGCCGATCCTCGGCTCCGTGTCGGCCGCTTGGCAAAGCTCTGCATCGAGAAAAAGCTTGAGACCAACCTAACTCCCATAATCCCCCTCTGCCTTTACCTCAGATCTAGTTTGCAAGCAAACCAGAAGTCAACAGAGAGAATATAACACATTCATGCCAACAAGAACAACATAACTGAAAAATATATTCACAGCAACTGCTTAAGGCAGAAGTAGGAGAACCAAACCAGACACCTAAACTGGACGTTCTTCCTGAGGGTGGGAGGGTGGGAATGTAAGAACAAAGGCGAGATGAACACTCCACATGGAACGTTATGGTAAGGACATAACTTCTATATGTGAGAGTGTTCAATCTCGCCGTTTGTTCTTACACCTGGGTAGCGTCCCTAGCTCCATGTTCCTGAGGAACTCACGGGAGAACGTTCCTGAGCACAGTGGAAACAAAGGTTGCCCTGTCCCTAGAAATCCTGTCTACTTTGCAATGAGTAATGAATGTATGTGGTTTAGACCAAGTAGCAGCCGCACAAATAGTGTCTAACGGTAGGCGGGCTGCATGAGCCAGGGATGTAGATACTGATCTTGTAGAGTGCCCTTTGGGCTTGACAGGTAAAGTTTGCTCCGAGGCAGTATAAACAAAAATAATACAATCTGAAAGCCATTTGGAAAGGGTTCGTTTCGTAACTGCCATACCCTTCTTGCTGTCTGCAAAGGCTATAAAAAGCTGGTCTGTTTTTCTATGATCTTTTGTTCTATCCAAGTAAAATCTGAGTTGTCTATGAACATCTAACTTGTGTAACATGTATTCCAACTTATTGGAGTGGTTTTTGAAAAAGGTGGGGAGCTCAATGGACTGATTAATATTATTAACGGAGCAAACTTTGGGAAGAAAAGATGGATTAGTGCGAAGAGATACTCTATCAGGGTGAAAGATCAAATAAGGGTGTTTAACGGAAAGAGCTTGAAGCTCCGACACCCGTCTGGCCGATGTAATAGCCACCAAAAAGAGGGTCTTCCATGACAAAAACTTCAAAGGACAGGAAGAGGCTGGTTCAAAAGGTGGTAGCATCAGCTGAGATAAAAGAAGGTTCAAGTTCCAAGGTGATGTAGGACGTCTAACTGGAGGTCTAATATGGAAAGATCCTTTTAGAAAGGCCTTACAAAGTCTGTGAGCCATAATAGGAGCCCCACTTTCTTCCACATGAAAGTTTGAAATGGCAGCCAATTGCACTTTCAAAGTGGCAGGAGAAGCTCCTTGGTGGAACAGTTCGGTTAAAAACTCCAAGACCCTATTTAGAGGAGCTATCACGGGGTCCAATTGATGTGTATTTGCCCAGTGCACAAAACGCTTCCATTTACCAGTGTAAATTTTTGTAGTGGAAGCTTTATGAGAAGCCACCAGGATATTTCGAACTGCAGGGGAAAGAAGATAAGACCTGGCTAAGAAGGGAAGCGGAGCAGCCAAGCTGCTAGTCTGAGGGAGAGTAGCGACGGGTGGGAAGCCCCTGACGAGTGGGTCAGTAGATCCGGCTCCGGGTCCAGGATCCAGGGTTCCCGAATTCGGTGTGCCAGAAGAAAGGGAAACCAGATCTGACGAGGCCAGAATGGGGCAATGAGGATAATTGTCCTTTGCAGGTTGTTGGCTTTCTGTAGAAATTTTGCAATCAGGGGAACAGGAGGAAAAGCGTACAGGAGACCCGGGGGCCAATCGTGAACCAGAGCGTCCCTGGGGACTTCCCCTGGAGGGGGTAATAGGGCAAAATAGCTTCTGCATTTGGCGTTCATTGGAGACGCAAACAGATCGCAGGAAGGCTGGCCCCACTTGCGAAAAATTTCCTTCGCAACTGATTGTTTGAGGGACCACTCGTGAGGTAACAGGATGGCTCTGCTCAACCTGTCCGCTATGACGTTGGATAACCCCGGGATGTGCGTTGCTATCAGAAAGCGACCCGTGGACTCCGCCCTTTGCCAAATTCTCATGGCCTCTCTGCATAGTTGATAAGACTTGGTTCCCCCTTGTTTGTTTATGTACCATACTACGGACATGTTGTCCGATTGAACTGCAATTGTCCCTAGAGGAAGGAGGGGAGCAAAGTGTTGCAAAGCTAGAAACACTGCCCTCAACTCTAGAACATTGATGTGCAGATTGCACTCCAAATTGGACCATTCGCCTTGGACTGTCTGTCCCTGAAAGATGCCCCCCCACCCTATCAGGGAAGCGTCTGTGGTCACCGTAGCTGTCGGCGTGGGTAGCACAAATGGTCTTCCACTGGAAAGATTGCAAGTCTGAAGCCACCAAGCCAGGTGTGATTTGCATATGTTTGTGATGTGGATTTTGTGCGTCAGGGGTAAGTGTTGGAACGACCATTGTGCAAACAGTAGCCATTGAAGAACTCTCATGTGCAGTCTTCCCAAGGGTATCGCAATGAGAGAAGCTGCCATGAGACCCAAAACCTTCAGAACCAGTTTTGCTGGGGATTTTCTGGATAATAGAAGAAGAGATATATGGTTTTGTAGGGAGGCTATCCTTTCTGGAGGAAGTCTTAGGATTAAGCAACGCATATCCAATTCTGCTCCTATGAATGAGATATGCTGTGATGGCTGTAGTAAAGATTTTTCTAAATTTACGGAAATTCCGAGATGAACACAGAGTTGAAGTGTGTAATCCCTGGCCTGAATCAGTCGACGCTCAGTGGTGGCAGAAAGGAGCCAGTCGTCCAGATACGGAAACACCTGGAATCCCAGGCGCCTCAAGTGAGACACTACCACTGCCATACATTTGGTGAAAACCCTGGGGGCTGAGGTCAGACCAAAGGGCAGGGCTCGAAACTGAAAGTGACTGGCTCCCAGCCGGAAGCGCAAGTGATCCCTGGACACCCCGGCCATTTTGATGTGGCAGTATGCGTCCTTTAGATCTATTGAGCACATCCAGTCGTCCTTCTGTAAGAATGGAAGGATCGATTGAAGCGTGACCATCCGGAACTTTTCTTTCTTGATGAAGGTATTGAGTTTGCTTAGGTCCAGAATTGGCCTCCAGTCCCCTGTCTTTTTTGGAACTAAAAAGAACCTTGAGTAAGTTCCGAATCCTCTCTGGTCCGCTGGGACTGGTTGGATGACTCTTTTTTCTAGCAGCTTTGAAATTTCTATAGCTGCAGGGCCTCGCAGATGGGGCAGAACATCTGGGAGTCTTTTCTGCGGAATTGGGGGCAATAGGAAGGGAATTCTGTAACCTCTGGTAACAATGCTTTTTACCCAATTGTCTGATGTAAGACTTTGCCAGGCCTGAGGGTATAAAGCTAGCGACCCCGACTGCCTCCAGAGCAGGACAGCCGGGCCTCCTCTCAGGAGTGCTGGAAAGGTTTCCCGGGGAGTGTATCCCTGTCACCATGGTTTTGCGGACCCCCTCTGCCGCCAGGGCGACGTCTTCCACCTCTGCCCCCTCCTCTGCCTCTAGAGGGGGCATCACCCTGTGTGCCTGGGAAAGAGCCTTGGGGTTTTCGAAACCACATTTTCCTACCACGTTGCCCTTTGGGGTACGGTCTGGATGGGGTGGAAAAACGGACTCCGACAGCAGACAGAGTCTTTCCCTCTTGCTCACACCGGGTAAGGGTCTCCTTTACTTTGGGGCCAAAGAGAGTGGCACCATCAAATGGGGCGTTAGTAAAGGAAGACTTGAAGGCTTCCGCAAAGGAACATAAGCGCATCCAGGATTGTCTACGAAGAGCAATCGCTGAAGCCGCTGCCCTACTCGACCCTTCAGCTGCATATGAGATCAACCTCATGGACGAGTTTGCAACAGATGTAAGGGTATTGAGATGTGCTGTAACTTTCTCCGAGACAGCAGCATCTGTAGTACCCTGGAGGGTATCTCCCAACTCTTTGATTAGATCCCTCTGTAAACGTGTAAAATGGGTCAAATAGTTCAGGGATCGCATAGAAAAAGCCGCTGAACTAAAAATGCGCTTCCCATACCTGTCCATAGTCCTAGAATCTCTGTTAGGTGGATGGACAGATGAGGAAGATTCAGACATCTCCTTTTTCGTGGCCGCTGCCACCACCACAGCGTCCACTGGAACTCCCTTTGTTAGATAAGCCTTGTCTTGGGGGGCTGTAATATATTTATTAGGCTTTCTAGGGACTGGCTCCACCGTGTCAGGTGTCTCCCACACCCTCCAAGCAATCAATTCCATCAATTCATCGAAGGGCGGAGTGACCCAGGAGGAGGAAGGGCGAGCACCGAATGCCTTCAGCAAGACTGACTCATCCCCAGAAGGGGGTAGGGCTTGCCAATCACCTCTCTGTTTTAGGATCTCCAGGATGTCAGAAAAGGAGACATCCTCTGAGGGTGATTTAGGGGACCCTTCTGACTCATCCAAGTCAGTGTCCGATGTCAAGGATTCCTGTGGAGAATCCAAGTGTCTCCTCTTACACAATCTTTTCCTCGGAACTTCTTCGGTGGGGGCATCCGATGAAGCCTCTGAGGAAGAGGGGGCACCCTCAAGGGGTGGCTGAGACACTGGTGCTCGATGCTTAGATGTAGCCGTGGGTGCAGAGGAGGATAACGGACCTTTATGGGAAGGAGAAGCCGTCTCTGCTGAAGTGGTTGTCTGAGTAAACAACACCTTCCTCATGAGATCGAAAGCCCCCGGGTCCCGAGTCGAGGCATCCCCAGGTTCCGAAGAAATCGGAGGAATCCCCGAGACAGGCACCGATGGCATCGACCCCGAGGACGGAGCCGAGTCGATCCGAGCCGAGGCTCCGAGAGGGAGAGTCGGAACCGAAACATCAGTCCGACTCTCAGTCCCCGATCCAAGGATGGATCTTTGGCTCGGAGACTCCGGTACTGGATCCGACGGAGTCGAGGTGAATGGTGCCAACCGAGAAAAAGACGGTTCCGGCACCGAGGGCTCCACAATCAACAGATCAGCCTCTCCCAGCTCCGAAGACTGGATAGGCCTCGGAGGAGGAACAGGTGGAGATAAGGGAAGGCCTTCGAGTCTCGACACCAACTGAGAGGAGACAAAGATGAGCTTGGATAAGGCCGTATTCTCCATCAATTTCTGCACCACGCGGTCTACATCGGTGTCGGAGAGGGGCCTTGAAGAACGCATCGAAGGAATCGAAGACGGGGCCGACCTCAAAAGTACAGGAGGAGGAAGCTCCGTCACCGGTTCCAAGACTCGAGGCTCGGTAACTGACAAAAGTTCAACACTCGGCCCCGAAGCCTGTGGAACCAGTGATCGAACTTTAAATGAAGAGCTCGGAGCCGATGACATGGGCTCCGACGTCTTCGATTCCTTCGAGGATTTAGATGCCTGGTCTGATGCATCCAGAGCCTCTTGGAATGCAGGCTTCAAAAGGCCCCTATCCATAAGTTTCCTGCGCCTATCTGTCATGACCCTTCCACTGAAAGAATGACAGATGGAACAGTCTTCCTGCAGATGGAGAGGGCCAAGACAGTAGACGCAGGAACTATGATTATCTGTGACAGACATTTTCTGTCCACATTGGCACCTTCTGAAGCCTGATTTAGCCTTTTCAGACATGTTAACAAAGTCAAATCCAGGTATAATGGAAAAGCCAGTACAAAAAGTCAAATCCAGTAAAAAATTGTCAAATCCTGTAAGTAAGTCAAATCCTGTAGTCAATCCAGTAAAAGTTAAAGGGTGGGGTAGGCCCCGAGGGAATAAACTCTAAGAAAGTATATAAATACTATATACGGAACCGAGAAACCCTCGATACACTACTCACACACACACAGTCAACTTTAAAGAGAAATATTTTTATCCAAAATATAAGAAATAATAAATCTTAGCTTTGAGGTGGTCCGAGCTCATCAAATATGATGCGAACGTTGCAGCGGCAAACTAGATCTGAGGTAAAGGCAGAGGGGGATTGTGGGAGTTAGGTTGGTCTCGAGCTTCTTCTCGATGCAGAGCTTTGCCAAGCGGCCGACACGGAGCCGAGGATCGGCTCCAAACCCAGGTGTAAGAACAAACGGCGAGACTGAACACTCTCACATCTATTTGTCAGCTCGGACTGAGCTGACTAAAAGTCAGGTTTGGGTGCCAAGCCCTTCAGAACTTTTATACCAGCAAAGTGTTTAAATTTCTGTTTTTTTTTTTAAACAGTAACTTCCACAGAAGCAGACTGACCCTGTCAGGGATATCACCCCAGGGAACAGGCATCTCACTCTTTCCTCTGAGACTGACAAGACTGGTACTTCCATGTCCACTAAAGACACTTCAACAGCTGCAAGGGATATGTCTAACCTGGAACACAGAGGCTGAAGGGACATCACCACAGGAAATCAAGGAATAAGAGGAGTGGTCTGAGGAACCAGAAATGGCTACAGCTGTCTCACTACTGCTGGAAAGCACTAGGAAGCCTTAAACTGATACAAGCACTCAGTTCTCCTTGTCAATAAGGAGAAATTAATTGTAGGCACTAAACAGCCTATAATTACAAAGTACCTTGCAAAGGTAAGGGAAAATAGCTCTTGTACTTTACAAAAAAAAAGCACCTAAACAGGCATGTCCAGGGGTCAGCTTCCAGTGATTTCTCTTGTCCACCTGGTGAATCTGGACATACTGGGGCAATGCAACTGCCTCATGTACACAGACAACCCTCTCCTCCTACCAACCAACACTACAACCTGTGAGAGATGCACTTACACAGCCAAACTGGAAGCAAAGCTCTCTCCAGCCAAGATTGTGCTAGACAGTCAAGAGGAGACGGTTAACATCGCACTACACCTCAAGCAACACATAGCCCTTCAAAACCATACCAACAACACCCACACATAGCAACACTAAACCCACATATGTGGAGGCCCATAATATTAACCTGCCCAAGCAACAAGGACCTCCAAAGCTGAAACACAAAGAAACACCAGTCACAACCAAAGTGACACATAGCTCACAACACCAGTGTGCCACCCAACAACAGCCCCTAAGGCAAGACAGTGTACCCAACACTTTAGTCATAGGTGATTCTATAGTCAGGCACACTGATGTCCAACTCATCAGGCTGAACAAGGAGAAAATTACAGTCAGCTGCCTGTTGGGTGCCAGGATCAACCACATAACGCATGCACTCAAGTCACTCCACAACAAGTACAAATACGACTCTGTCATTGTCCATGTTGGAGTGAATGACTTGAGACGTACCTCCCTGGACTACATGAAAAGAGACATGGAAGAGCTCTCGGATTATGTGGCCCAGGCAGGTATGACCCTAGCCCTGAGCAGCATCCTGCCTTCGCCCAGAATGATACCACAGTATAAGGAAATAATGACTGACTTCAACAATTGGCTAAGCTTCTGGTGTCAGTATCTGTCTGCCAGGGAAGACATGATTGACAAACCACGATGCTTTGCCAGAAATGGTCTGCACCTGTCACCCCTGGGATTCAGGTTACTGGCTAAAGCTCTTCCCACCCCTATAGTGCCTTTTTTAGTCAAGGTTCAAAGGACAAAACCTCCACCGTAACAGATACAAGCATGCAAAATCTGAAGGTAATGCTACTCAATGCTAGAAGTCTAGACCTCAAAATGCACCTCTTGAGGCACTCCTAAAACTGGAGAACATCGATATCTGTGCAGTAACTGAGACCTGGTTCAAGGCTCCAGAGAGCACCCCTGCAAGAACAGGCTACAACTCTTACCACACTTTTTGGCCATCAAACCATGACCAAATGACCAAAACATTAAAGGTGGAGGAGTGTCCACATTCACCAAGGATATTCACACCTCCAGGCTAGTTGCCCAACACAATGCATCTGAAATTCTCCAGGTGCAACTAACACTAGGTAAGACTGCAATCCAAATTGTAGCTTGCTACAGATCCCCCACCATGCCCCAGGATTCTCACTACACCTTCTAAACATACTGGAAAATATTAAGATACAACCAAACACCCTAATACTGGGTGATTTCAACTACCCTGCCATTAACTGGGAAGACTACTTGAGTACCAACACCTTTTCCCAACAGTTCTTGGAATTCATAAATTCCAACACCCTGGATCAACTACCCCATTGTCCCACCAGGGGCTCCAATATCCTAGACCTGGTCATTACCAACATGGGAGATAGATGCTCCACACCAGTGGTCACCCCCTCATTAGTCAGATATGACCATAAGCAAATCACCCTTGACATCCACATCCGACCCCCACCCCCCCAGTAAGGAAACCTCCGTAAAAAACTTTTCCAAAGCCAACTTCATGCTACTCAAGTCAGAAGTGACAAACTTCATAACACCCATGCAGACAGGATCTGAAAGTTCGACTGCTGAATCCTACACTAAGGCACTGTATGAGCATATCCACTCGTGCATGAATTGTACCATCCCAAATAGAACCAAGATGCTCTCCTCCAAAAAAAGGAAGCCAATCAGATGGTCCCCTGCCATAAACAAACTATACAACAGAAGGAAGAAACTGTTGCAGAAAAGAGGGAAAATCCCAGGGTGCAAAAAAAAATCTCCTACTAGCCTCAGTAAGAAGCTGAGATCCCTCATAAAATCCTCCAAAGCTAGTTACAAAAATAAAATTACCAAAGATTCCAAAGACAACCACAAAGCATTCTATGGTTATGTCAAGAATCTAAATGGCAATGCTCAGATCTGCTCTGAGCAACAACAGAATGGCATTAAATATACTGATCCCAAGGATATTGCCAATATCCTGGCAGATCGATTTAGTGCCAACTTCACCCCCCTCTCACCCCCTATAAGGCCCATCTCAATACCAAAAGACTGCCAAATTCCGGTAATCACAGCCACACAGGTAGAAACTGCATTCTCCAAAGCTAAGAATATAGCATCCATGGGACCAGATGACATTCTGGGCTGTGTTAATACACATGAACTACAAAATGAACTGGCACCTCACTTAAGTGTCATGTTTAATCATAGCCTCACCTCAGGCTTCGTGCCCACTGAGTGGAGCACAGCTACAGTCATCCCACTCCACAAGGGGGAATCCACCTTGGATACCGGGAACTACCATCCCATCAGTCTGACGAGCCTGAGCTGCAAGGGCATGGAACGCATTATCATGGAACTTATCAACAAAGACATTGGCAACCTTCAAACACTGGACCCCCACCCAGTTTGGGTTCGTGAAGGGCCGATCTTGTCTCCTGAACCTGACTGACTTTGTCGAATTAGTCTCCAGAGCTGTGGACGAGGGTAAGGCGGTCCACACAGCCTATCTGGACCTCGCCAAGGCCTTCAACACCATCCCCCACTCTGGAATCATAGATAAACTTACTAAGCTGGGCATAAATCCCTACGTCACTCGATGGGTTGCCAACTAGCTTACTGACAGAACCCAGACTGTAAAAGTAGCCGACTCCAAATCCAGCTCCAGACAAGTGGAGTACCTCAGGGTTCAGACCTGGGACCACTCTTGTTTGGCATCTACTTCTCTGAAGTACAGTCCAACGCTAAGGGACTCTGGCTAACAAAGTTCGCAGATGACTGCAAACTGGGAACCATTATTGAATCCCCAAATGATGTGGATATTCTACAAAAGCGCCTTACAAAAACAGATGCTTGGTGCCAGAACAATGGGCTCAAGCTTAATGCCAAGAAATGTATAGTTATGCCCTTTGGGAAAAAAACATGTACCCATGAATTACCACATAGGTGGCAGTACACTAAACACTGAAAGTGTGCTGAGAGACTTAGGGACATAGGTGGACAGTGGTCTCACCTTCGATAACCACATCGCCACAACAGTCAAGAAATCCTTCTATGTGGCACACCTCATAACTAAGGGCTTTTCATCCAGAAAAAAAGCAGGTCATTGCCCCACTGTACTCATCCCTCATTAGACCCATTATAGACTACAACGCCCCATTTGGTATGTACCTCACAAGACATCTGCAACAGCTGGAAAGGCCGCAGAAATACCTTGCTAAAAGAATCACAGGCCTAAAGCAGATGCCCTATGCTGACCGTCTAAAAAAACTCCAGCTATACTCTGTGGCATATCGTCTACTCAGAGGCGATCTCTGCTTAACATACAAGGCAATGTCAAACCCTGAGCTGTTGGACATGCTCCACTTAAAGAAATCCCAATCCCTCAGAGCCACATGCTCCAGGGATCTAAACCTTGTCATCACAATGAACAAAACATGCTGGAGGGATAGGTTCCTGACCCAGAGACTCCCGATACTCTGGAACAGACTGCCCATACATGTCAAGCAGACTGCCTCCTTGGCCCTCTTCAAAAAGAACCTTGACGACTGGATGGGAGATAGGAAATTCACCCCGGGGATCATGTCAGTCGTCCTGCTAGACAGGGGTCCAGGGAAGTAAATATTGTGGGAAGAAATATCCAGGGAATCATTATGGCTAGGCTTGTATAGGCCCTAGGGCCGATAGCCTAGTACCAACCTATGAACCCATCTGCAGCTGAGGCAAACTTGTAGACTACAGAAGGAACAAAGGCTGTCTGGAAATTTTCTTCTTTTTGTGGCCACAGGAAGGAAAAACTGAGGTATCTGTATATTAACACACAATGAAAAGCACAACAGTCACTTTCTCAACTCCCTAAAAAAGTAATTTAGCCATATTTTTCAACAGAAAAACAAAAATCAAGTAAACTTTTAACATGTTTTTACACAAAAGTTAAAACATACTGCTTTGTAGTTAAAAGTAAATGAAACATCACTTGACAGTCCAAAAAACACAATTTCCTAGCTTAAAGGATTTTATTTCACTGAAAGGGTTAAGTTTCTGTCTAAAATTAAAAAGTGGAATTCCACCCACCCCCAAAGGGAGGTTTATCTACCCAGCAATAGAGAAATGCCAACCATCGATCCTCGAAAGCCAACAAGAAGTACACTCTTCAGAAGCAGGAAAGCCCTGAATGGCTTGTCACCCAGACCACTGATTTTGTACAGCTCTGCTCAGACTGTCAGTGGTCTGGGTGTGTAAAGATACCATATAGCAATATAGCTTAGGCCACTGCAGTGATGCTCAAATGATGAACCATCGTGGAATAATCTCCCTGCTGAATTAACCAATCTTGACAAAGTGTTACTCTGCAAAAAGAGACTAAAATTGTATCTGTGTCAAGAATATAAATGCAGCTGTTTTGGGATGTGGGTTAGATCACCTTTAGCTTTTAGAATGGTTTGTTATTGTTGGCTATAGAATGCAAAAAATAGAATGCAAAAAAATTAACATTTCTACATATTTAGATCTCAATTCATTATAACTCTTTCCATTTCCATTGTTTTATTTTAGTTTTGTGTATATTACTAATACTGTTCAACAAAACAATGTTTATTATTTCCTGTGTTGACTCTACTGCTCATTCAACTGTATATAAACTGCTACTGTTTTTGTTGTACGCCTCAAGCTGTAGAAATTGTCTTTCTATGTGTTTATCACTTAAGTGTTCACACAGTAACTGAAATGTAATTGTTTTATCTCAGCATCATGGCCTAAGAAGTGATTAAAAAGATTCCTTTACCAGCCCATTCAACGGGTTAACTTACAAACAAACATCTAAAATTAGCTTTTCATTCAGTCATGAGCTGCAAGGTGTGACATATATGGAGAAAAATATCTGGGGTGCTTTAATTATGGCTCATTTGTTTATTTATGTGAATTTATGCAGTGGTATAAAATGACATACTGAAAGGTCAAAGTCACGAGGGGTTGGGACATGGAGTGCCTGGGTACTACTTGTTCAGGAATAACTGGGGAGGTTTAGATGGGGTGGAATAACAGTCAACATTAAGAAGAGCATCATACATCAGGTTAGAGAAGCAGTATACCAAACCAAAAATAGGGCATGGGTACAAACAGGGTTAAAAGCTGCTTTAAATGCCCTAGCAATTAAGCTAGAGGAAGCAAAACAGAACTACTGGCCTAATACAGTGTATTGCCCATAGATATAACATGAAAGGAAGGTGAGGAAATAAAGGAGCTGAATAGAAGGAAGAGGGTAATATTCCTAGTAATCTGAAATCACCAGTGGTAAACTAGGAAATTCCATGCACCAAGGCAGAGATTAAGCAGGAATCGAGGTTTTGGACCATAAAGAATTTAGTCAACTGGTGTAGAACTGAACCGGAAAATATAAAACGCCTACCAGTGAGAAAGTGTTATGAACATGTAATTTAAGACACCGTTAGTCAACAGTGACCATCATGCAGATATGTAGTTTGGACCAGAGGTAGGGTAGGAAGAAAACTATAAAGGTGATGGTGTGGGATTTCAGAAGAGAAGAGAAGATTATGTTGTAATGGGAGCGATTTTCAAGGATGTTTTAGGGGACTGGGAGTAAATAAAGAGAAAAAAAAAGACAGTAAATAAACTATATGAATATGACAGGAACAGAGTACTAAGAGCTATGGACAAAGTTATGAAGAAGAGGTAAAAATAACAAAAGGCCAATTTGATTACACAGGAATGTGAGACTAGCAATTCTGATAAATGAGATGGCCTAGAAGAGATGGAAAGGAGAAGTGTATAAGAAGGTGACAGAGGCAGAGTATCAGAGTAGCAAAAAAAGAAAAACAGTTGAGTACAGCAAATGATAAGTTGAAAGGGAATTAGCAGACTAAATCAATCAAGAAAAAATGGGCGTTTTATCTACAAAGCATAAGGAAGGGAGAGACAAAACTGACAAATGGAATAAAGATCACAGAAGACTGGGAGAAAAGCCTGGGATAGAATGAAAGGGGGCATGGGGAGAAGAGTGTTGTACAGGATAACTCTGAATGAGCTCATAAAGATAAGTCCTTTCACAGAAAATTTAAGACTGATATCAAAGATGGTACAAAATCAACATACTGGATTTAATACCATGGCATTCCAACCTCCCTGGACTTCTTATTGAGCAACATGATTAGAGAATAATTACCAGTCTGAAGCAGTAATAAAAATACTCAATGTGGCAAATGATGATTTGACATTTATTTGTTTGAGTTATTAATTTATTAATATATATATTTGTTAACAAGGAAAATCAACCTGGGAAGTCCAATTTTCAGTGGATCCCAGGGGGATGACTCTACAAAAAAAAAGAAAAATACAAGTAAACATGTTCATAATCAACTACACATAACCATTTGTTTTGAGATTCACATATTAAAATAAAAGTAAACATTAAGAATTTATTGTTACATAATGTGTTAAATTCAGAAACTTGATTTATGTCATCCATTTTCTTACACTTTAATTATGTGACATCAGAAATCTGTGATGGCTTCTGTCAAAATCTAATGCGCTTAGTGTGAGGGAAACCTGTACAGAGCTGCTGATCTCTGAAGTTCTCAGTAAAAATATACAAAAAAGTATGCACTCAGAATTATGCCATTTGAGAGAAACATGGCACCACCTTTGGCAGTTGACAACTTTGATGCTCCCCAAACATTCTTTTAATTTAGTATAAGTGACTTGTTTAGAGGAGGATGTTGTTGTTGTTGTTTGTCTTTCGAATTTTCCAAGTTAGGGGTCGCCACAGCGGAACTCTGGTCCGCTAATGTTTGGCAGTTGTTTTTTATGGTGTTGAGTTGCCAGCCCAATGCCCAACCTTCAATGAAGGCATGCCCATTCAACGCATGTCTTTTGAACGCCCACTCAACCGCGGGAGGACATGCAGACTCCACACAGAAGGCACTCCCAACCCAAGCCGAGAATCGAACGGGAGAACCTCTTGCTGTGAGGCAACAACGCTACCGCTGCACCACCGCGGAAGTCGTTTAGAGGAGGATGAAGACATGCAAAATAATGTGGTCACAGTTCTCTTATAAGATGTTAAAATACTGATCTCACTCTATTGTGCATCACCAGTAATACTCCTTCTATGCAAATGGGCTGGATTATGCTACACAATGAATTCAGAATTAATAGGTTCTACATAACAATCCCTTGATGATCTGTAAGCAAACTACAGACTGCTGCACACAAAACTATGTAACCACAGCACTAACAAACTGCTTTTAAAATGTTATTCACACAATGGGCTGTCTGCTAACTACATTACTTATTTAGCTTTTTTCCCCAATAGTGAATGTACTACATGCAGTAAAGTATGTTACTGAGTTTATTTTATATAGCTCAAAATGTGACTGACAGTTTTTATTCTGGGTGTCAGGTCTGATGTTATTGCAGGTACATAGCAATATAGCATCCACTGAATGCTTTAAATATCAGTAAACTGCTACACTGTACTAAATGAATGAATGTTGCAAAGCTCCAGCAAACTTCTTAAGTGTACTGAAAGAATAAATGTTGCAATATCCTTTAAGGGAAATAATGCCTTCACTGGATATTTAGAAGAAACCCACTTATGGATACTGTAAACATGTGAGGGGAGGGGATGAACTTGCCTGTATAACTACATGCATTATCTATTTCTGTCAAACTAATATCTTTGGTTTCCAGGCATTCTGTTAAATTCACACCATGTTGACAGCTATTGTTGCTGTCATAAGCCATTAAATCTACTCTTTTCTGAGTGCATAAATAAGCAAGTCACATAACAGCAACTGTACTTTTATAATGGTGTTTTCCTTGTGGTCACATCTGTGTGACCATGGAGTTTATTTAAGTTAGCAGGTGTAGGGGTGAACCCTCCCATGTAAAAAGTATGTTTGTAATTCTTTGTGTGTGTGTGTGTGTGTGTGTGTGTGGGTGTATTACTGATCACAAATGAGTTTAATTTTGTTTTGTTTTTTTTTAATCATTTCTGTAGGAAAGATTTTACTATAAAGCCAATGTTAAGCATACTTTGATTAAAACATAAGTGTTGAATTCCTGTAGCAGAAAGTTGGTCTATACTGACCACTAGAGGATAAGACTGCTTATTTTAATGAAATAAAAATGTAGAGATTTCTTATCATAGTACCATAGGAGATTACTAGGCTAATGGCTCTGGGGCCCTTACAAGCCTTGTCAAGAGTTTATGTTCTTTTTTCACCTCAGCTCCAGTTTAACCTCTATTAGGTCATGGAATATTTATCTGAGTGTTAGAATACTGTAATTACTACTGCTTATACATTCCATTCAGAAGAAACTGAAAATTTATTTTTATTCTTAAGTTTATATTTACTTTATTTTTTCTGATTAGATATTCATGTATTATCTCACCCATTGGCTGTTTGGGTTTGAACACATCATCTCTGTTTTATTTAAATATTAGCCAGTTTTGGTCTAACAACTTTGACAAAGCTGAAGGGTGAAATATAGGTTTGTTGAGAGGTGAGGCAGAAGTGGAATATTGGAACTACAATAAACAACTCAAAAAACTTGCTTCTAGGTACACTTGGGATAAAAGGATAAACGCCTAACTACAGCGCGGGCAACCTGGTTTCAGTTAGTCTCTTGGGTGTCTGAGGTTCTGACAGGGAATAATGGATGTGCACTTGTATGTACCTCACGGCTGGTCCCTAGTCTGTGCTGGGGGCTCACAGAGGAATATGGCCCTAAGGCGGGATAAGTGGGGACACTGCATAAACTGTTCTGGAGGAAGGACAATACATCAGTACATCCCCGTCCCCCTTACATATCTCTCCCTGGACATTCAATAAGTGCATGTGGAGGGAGGGGAACAATTAGGGCATAACAAAATACACTAACTGGCAGAAGTGTGACACTGAAACTAATGTCCTGAATCTTCTGACTGGTCCAGGACATGGGTTGAGTAGAGCCCTGGGAAGGCTAAGGTGGATCCAGTAGACTTGATGAATGAGGAGAGGAAGTGGTGACAGACAGTCATCAGCTACTAGCAGCCAAAAAGCAAACACACACACACACACACACACACACACACACACACACACACACACACACACACACACAACACATATTTGCTTCTGGCAATGGAATCCTTTTTCTGAGTGTGCATTTCTTCAGATGTCCACACTCCATGTGTGTCTCTAAGGATATTTTGTCTATCTATCTACACAGACAAATAGATAGATACACACACACATATAGATAAATATATATAATACTTTTCATCACATTGCCTTTTTTTCCCAGTCATAAATCTATCCATCCACAACCGCTTTTTCCCATTTCTGTACATTACAAACGACTGAAAAAAATGAAAATACATAGCAGTAAGTCAAATTTCATAAAAAATTTCATACACAACAAATACTTTTCCAGTTTTTTTTTTTTTGCAAGGGAGCAAACCAAGCCTCCTTTCTTAAATACATTAACTCCACAGCCACACACACATGGAGAAAAAGAAAATACCATACACAGTGAATCATTACTGGTGTGTACACACTAACATTTTGAGATGGGTACAACATGAAGTTGGGCATTAGCAGTGTACAAATGCTGTGCTAATTTACTTTGTAATTATTACAATCCGAAGATCCAAAACCACACCAGCAGTGGCTGTCTATAGTCCACTACCACTGCATTTTTATAGGAGTTAACGTATATATGGAAAAATGACAATATTACAAACCACTGCTGCACAAAATTGCTTCATACACAAAAAAAAAGAAAAATAGTGCTACACCCCCTAAACCTCATATTTAGTCACAGAAGCTCTAAATGGCTTGGCACTCAGACTGATTTTTCTCCCCAGTATACACCAATGCCTTCAGTGGGGGAAGGTGATTGAGATATTGATCTACATATTGGTGAAATGCTTGCTGCTATGGCAACTTTGGAGATGGTCAATTTCAGAAGGTTCAGAGTCTTGCATGTGGTGCTGTGGGTGTAAATGACTTCCAAGTGTTTTCTATAAGCTGAACTGAATTAATAGTAATTAAAAATAATTAATAATAATAAGTAATTAAAAGTAATAAGTGTATTTCTATGTTACTGCAATAATACATTTATCAGTAGACCTGAAAAAATTAGCAGCAAGGAGCAGATCAAGCACGGCAGATGGAATTAATGCAAACCTAATGAATATGTAGTTCAAGTAAGTCCCTCGTATACCTCCTCCTCTGAGATATGTGGTACCTCTGAATGCATCATTTTCAGAAGGTGAGAAAAAGTATGGAAATCCTCAATGCATTATCTATTCCATTTTACATGTTTTACAGAGATACACTGCAATGACCCTTCTTCGTGCAACACATATTTTACATAAATACATTTCTGAATGAAAATTTTATGAGACAAAAACTGACATGATATTTCTTATGTAGTCCTGGAACAGACATAAAAATGTAATGCCCCAATCCTCTGCCAACCACTGGACCAGCTAGTCTCCCTTCCATCTCTGCAGGTAATCATACCTGTGCCTGCATTGTTCTCTGGAGTGGGGTATGCCAATGAGGGATGTTATTTTACCGCTCAACTCTGTCAACTCTGTCAAAATATCTATCTTCTTCCAGGTCCCAGACATGACACTTGGCAATTATGATTCCTGCAAAAGGTAAAGGAGAATCTTGGTCTCCTTTTATGACCAGCTTAGGGAATGACCCTGAGATCATATTTTCATTCACCACATTCAAGTAAGAATGAAGAGGTAAGTATGAAACTGAGACTACTAGGGGTGTGAACCACAGCCACTGAGATGTGACATCATTCTGTCTGGCACCTATTTTCTTGCACTGGCTTCAACTGTGCTCAGAAAGGTCAGGTACAGCCACAGAACAGTTGCACTTGCACCCACATAGTGCCATAAAGTAGAGGCACAAAGAGTTTGAGTGCAATTGCCAAAGCGCTTTGCAGCCCATCCACAACAGTAGGAGCTTAGTTATTCATACAGCTATGTGCTGAAATGCCCAGTTTGTATAACAACTTTGTATGCCACACAAAATTGCATCAAACCTTTTAAGGTTTACTATTTTGAATGCCTCCAGACTCTTATTTATAAGCAGGGTTGCCAGACATCCCTGTTTGAGAGGGACTGTCCCGAGTTCGGCAGACCAATCCCGAGTCCTGCAATGCTACTAAAAAATGCCAGTTGAAGTTAGCAAACCCACTATTCCGCTGTTCCAAACTGAATAGAAGTGGATCCGCTTTGCTATTTTTGATTGGCTGGCATACTGGTATACGAGCCAATCAAAAATCGCAAAGCAGAGCCACTTCTATTCACTGTTCCTCTGTTCCACATTGAATAGAAGTAGCTCTGCTTTGTGATTTTTCATTGGCTGGTATACTGGTATACAAGGCCATCAAAAATCGCAAAACAGAGCCACTTCTATTCACTGTTCCCCTGTTCCTCACTGAATAGAAGTGGCTCCGCTTTGTGACTTTTGATTGGCTGGTATACGAGCCAATGTGGAACAGCGGAAGAGATAGATGCTGAGTTGTGGTGGTTGTCCCAACCTGTGGATTTGGAAATCTGGCAACCCTGTTTATAACAGAATGTTGACAAAAAGTGCAAATTAAATAAAAAAGTTTAATACAGGCATAGTTAGACTAAAATCATTGAACGTTTGCAATTACAATGCATTTTACTGTGACATTTCCAGGATGAGCTTCTGACTTCTAATAGGGTGGGAAATAAAAGTTTTGTACTCAACATAACTATGCATCTTTATTGTCCATTTTCAATCTTCCTCAACTGATAGGTCTTAGATCTGACCTTGGATACGGCTCAGCCACATTCACTTAGACTTGCGGATTTGAATCTCGAGCTCCTCACTTTATCTATAATTTCTCAGAACCCTGTAATACCTCAAATAGACTTTGCTGCCCAAAAACAAAAATACTAACCATAGCCAATATAGGAGGAAAGTCAACAGGAAAGACAGGGGCTCAAACATGGAACAGTGGTTCTGCATTCATTATCAGATCACTCCCAGAGGAAAAGGCAGGGGAAAGGAGTGCAGGAAGTTAAGGAAGAATGAAAATGGAGAACACATATGCATAGTTATGGTGAGTACATAACTTTTATATCTGATGTTGACATTTACATTCATTCCTCAACTGACGGGACAGAGTCCCAAGCTACTTGAACTTTGGGTGTCCTCATAGAAGGATATTCCAGAGTACCGCTGAACCAAAAGCAGCCATGTTTCTGGAGATCAAATCCAATTTGTAATAAGCAATAAAGCTATGAGCACTGGACCAAGTGGCTGCAGCACAAGTGTCATCAATGGAAGCTCTGGACAAAAAGGAGAAGTACCCATGGATCTAGTGGAGTGAGCTTTAGAAGGTCTGGTTAAGGAAAGGCCTCATTGACTGTAGAAAAGAAGTTATGACTTACCATAACGTCCCATTTGTGTTGTCAGTCTTCATCTATTTTTGACTTGTGGGTATGGCTCCAATCCTCGGAAATGATCCAGCTGGTATACAGCCAAAAAAAGTCTCTTGAGCTACTAGTCTACCCACAATTCCCCTCTCTACATTACCTCAGATCGAGTTTGCAGTCTTAAATAATAAGATACCTTAACTCAAGCCAGAAGCCATGTCCAAGGTGTATCCTAACAAGGAAACCCAGGACAGCATATTGCTCCACCAGAACTTTATAGGAGGGGGCAGGTGAGGTGGGACGCAAGAATAGATGAAGATCAACAACACACAGGGAATATTATGGTAAGTCATAAGGTCTTCATCTGATGTTAATCTTCATCTATTCTTAACTTTTGGAACAGAGTCCCCAGCTACCTTAGATCCTGGGTGGCCCTATGGAAGAACATTCCTGAGAACCATAGAACCAAATGACGCTCTCCCCCTGGAGAGTATATCCAATTTGTAATGAGTAATACAAGTATCCGGAGTAGCCCATGCTGCAGCTGTGCAAATTTCTGACAAGGAAGCTTTAGAATGAAAAACAGCCAAAGTCACTATAGATCTGGTAGAATGTGCATTCACCAGCATAGGGAGTCTTAGATTCTTTTTTATGTAAATAAAAGAAATCCAATCCCTTAACCATCTTTATATAGTAATCTTAGAAACAGGTTTGCCCAGGGTTGCTCTTGCAAAAGATAAAAATAATTGTTCTGTCTAAATCGCTAAGTTCTGTCCAGATAAAAATGTAACTACCTGTGCAAGTCCAGAAGGTGCAAGCAGTATTCGCCTTTATTAGAAAAAATTGGGAAGAATACAGATAAGTCTATAGATTGATTGATATTGGCCTCTGAAATCACTTTAGGAAGAAAGGACAGGTTTGTTTTGAGTGATGCTCTGTCTTTATGGAAAACTAGATAAGGGTGTTTAGGACATGCAGCCTGTAACTGGGAGACTTGTCTCGCCGAGGTGACAGCTATAAGAAGCAACATTTTCCAAGAAATAAACTTTAAGTCACAGGTAGCTGCAGGTTCAAATGGAGGTAACAGGAGAGACTGAAATACAAATGTCAAGTCTCATGGTGGTAGAGAATCCTTGAATGGGGGCTTTAAACAAATGTGCCCTTAAGAATAATCTTACAAAGCCTGTGTGAGATTAAGGGCTGATCACTGAAACCATTATGGAAATTTGAAATAGCTGCTAATATAACCTTAATTGTGGAAGCAGAAACTCCCTTACCAAAGATGGTAGCTAGAAACTCCAGAACTTTTTCTACTGGCGCTGAAAAAGGATCTAGACCATTATCACAAGCCCAGATAGAAAATCTCTTCCATATACTAAGGTAGAGATTCCTGGTCGATGATTTATGGGATGCCAACAAAATGTGTCGTACAAGAGATGGAATGTCATTATGCCTGGTGACTACTGGAATTGGAGAAACCAAGCAGTCAGCTTGAGGGTCTGTAGACTGGGATGTACTAATCCCTGAGGATGGGACAGAAGGTCCAGAATCCACTGGCAGCAAAGTAGATGAGGCCAAAGGAAGATAAACCATAGTTGTTGAGGCCAGTAAGGTGCAATGAGGATTACTTTGCTTCTCAACTGAGCTGCTTTCGTGAGGAAAAGAGGGATCAGAGGGAATGGGGGAAAGGCATAAAGGAGACCCAGGGGCCAATCAAGGAGAACAGCATTTCTGGGGGACACCCCCTGAGGGGGAGATTAGGGCAAAGTAGCTTCTACTTGTAGTTCAGAGGTGAAGCAAACAGGTCACAGCAAGGCTGACCCCAGAGAAGAAAGATCTTCTTTGTTACTCTGGAGTTTAGAGATCACTCATGAGGCATAAGGGTGCATCTGCTCAGTTTGTCTGCAATACATTTGAACTCTCCGGGATGCGCTATGCTATCAGAAAGCAGTTGGAAGTTACAGCTCATTGCCACATTCAAAGGGCTTCTAGACACAGTGGGTATGACTTGGTTCTCCCTTGTTTGCTGATATACCAGACTATGGACATTTTGTGTGACTGAACAGCTATCATCCCTTGAGGTAAGGCAGAATGAAATGCTTGCAATGCTAAAAGCACTGCCCTCAACTCCAGAACACTGATATGCAGATTGGCCTCTGAGGGGGAACAAGTGCCTTGGACTGTCTTCCCCAAGTAATGCTCCCCCACCCCATCTGGGAAGCATCAGTTGTCACTACAGCCTTGGGCTGGGGGAGACAAAGGGACAGCCTAGAAGAATCTCCCTGGATTGCATCCACAAGGATAGGTCATTTTTACATCAGCTGGAAATAAAAACTAGGTGATTCATGGGGTGGGTTAGAACAGACCATTGGTTCGCAAGCAGCCACTGAAGAAGTCTCATGTGAAACCTTGCTAGTGGGACTAATGTGATCACTGCTGCCAAGGAGCCCAATGCTTGCAGAATTTGCTGAGCCGGTATTTTGTTTGAATGAAGAATAGGGTGAACCTGTGACTGTATTTTCTGCAACCTGTGTTAGGGAAGGAATGCCACACAAGACAGAGTGTTGAGACAAGCTCCGATGAATTCCATAGCCTGAAAAGTGATTTGTTAAGACGTTGCAAGATTGACTGTGATTCCCAAATGTTGAGATAGCTCCAGAATGAAATTTGTTGTTCGTAGAAGTAGATCCATGGTTTAAGTGTTGAGGAGTCAATCTTCTAGGTAAGGAAACACCCAGAATCCATGCAGCCTAAAATATGCTGTGACCGCTGCCATGCATTTGCTGAACACCCTGGGGGCTTTGGTGAAACCAAAGGGCAGCACTCTGAACTGGTAATGACTGGATCCTAGCTGGAAGCGGAGAAACATTCTTGAGCATTTGTCATTATTTATGTGGTAATATGCATCTTGAAAGTCGATAGAGCACATTCAATCATTTTCCTCTAAGAAGGGAGGTATTGGCTGAACCATGACCATCGGGCATTTTGACTGTTGGACAAATTTGTTTAGAATGCTGAGATCCAAACCTGGTCTCCAGTCCCCTGTCTTCTTTGGCACTACAAAGAATCTTGAGTAAAATCCGGTTCCTAATTGGTCTGGTGGGACTTCTTGGATGACTCTTTTTTTCTATAATGCTGCTTGATCCTTCTGGGTGGAACATCAGGGAGTCTTGCTCGGGTTCTCAGGGAAAGGGTGAAGAGGATTACATAACCTCTGGAAATAATCCTTAACACTCAGGCATCAGTAGTTATGTGTCGCCAGGTGGTATGTGCAAGGAAAATCTTCCCCAGACTGCCTGCAGAGGCAAGCAATTAGGCCCTCTTTCAGGAACGCTGGTAGGGTTGACTAGAGAAGGACTCCCTGGAATCCTGATTCTGCGGACCACCCCTGCCTCTAGGACAGCATCTTCCATTGTAACTCCCCCTTCTGCCCCGAGGGGAGTCCATACCACGTGTGTCCTGGAAAGGCTTCTGGGGCTTCTTGAACCACATTTTGACACTCCTTTCATTCCTGCAGCAGGATCACTGAGGTGTGGAAAAACATAGGCCCACAGCAGACAGAGTCTTTCCATTCTTTTCACACCTGGACAGAGTTTCCTTAACTTTGGGCCCAAACAATGAGGATCTATCAAAGGGATCATTGACAAAGGAAGACTGAATGGTTCCAGAAACTCACACAGACATATCCAAGTGTGTTGCCGAATAGCAACACCTGAACCTGCTGAAGTGGTCGTCCCTTCGATTGAATGTGCAATGAGCCTAATGGAGGAGTTCAAAACAGACTCCAGGGTAGGTAACTGGGAGGCCACCTTTTCTTGATCCCCCTCAACCTCTGCTCCCCCAAGGGTATCTGGCAGCTCCTTGACCAGATCCCTCGGAAGTCTAGTAAATTGTACCAGAAAGTTCAAGGACCTGATGGAGAAGGCCGATGATGCATAGACCCGTTTCCCAAATCTGTCCTTTGCCCTACACTCTTGGTTAGGGGGATGTACAGCAGAACTTTCCTTGGCTAGTTCTTTCTTGGTGGCACCCGCTATCACCATGGCATCAACTACTAAGCCCTTTGTCCAGTGTGGATGGTCATCAGGTGTGGAAAGTATTTTGTCAGGTCATAGGGGGGCAGGTTTTAGAGAGTCAGGAGCCTAACACACCAGCTGAGCGATCAATTTAATTAGGTCGTCAGCAGGCAGGGTCACCCAGGAGGTAGACGGACAAGAACCAAAGGCCTGCATATACACGGATTCCTCAGAGGAAGGGTCTTTAGACTTCCAATCACCCCTCTGTTTTAGGATCTCAAGAATGTCTCTGAAGAAAACGTCCTCAGCGGGTGACCGTGAGGAACCTCCTCCTCAATGACATCCATGTCCTCCATGACGGATTCTTCGGGAGAATCAAGGTGTCTCCTCTTATACAATATCTTCTGATGTGGCTCTTCAGTGGGAGCATCTGAAGAGGATTCGGAAGAGGGTATGTCTTGCGACCATGGAGCTCGCTGTCCAGGATAGAGGTTGGTGGTAGAACCAATAAACCTGGGGTCAAAGTGTGAGACTCCAGTAACACAAGAGCCACCTGAGATGAGACAGTGGCCAAGGCTCTTTGCATGGCTTGAAAGGTAGGACCCCCTGAGGAGGGATGGGAGCCCAGAACCAAGACAGACAAATTCAGAACTGGGGTCACACCCCACCTCAAGAGACCCACCTGACAAACCGGAACTGAGGACGGGTCCTCTGCCAGCACAGCCCGAAGAGGCAAGGCTGGTTCCATAGAAAATAATCAGAGCCAACTCGAACCACTCTGGCCCAATGGTGAAGACACAGTCCTGGGGACCTATTGGTCTCGAAGGCACCAGAGGTGTCAGAGCCGAACCCAGATTCGAAGACAAAAAGGTTTTTGGTGCCAAAATTATTGGAACCTGTGAAGTTGAAGTCAAGTGCTATAAAGCCTGTGAAGAGATCAGAGGAGGAGAATAAGCAGGGGTCATAGGAGGGAAACCCCCTGTACCAGAAGTGAGAGTGGGGCTGAGAAGATGATGGAAGACCCCTGGCTGTAAAAATATATACCAACGAGCTCAAACCAAAAAAAGTCCAAAATTGAATGGAATAGCAGAATGAAACACTCCACAAGACAAGAATACCGTAGACACGATCAGGTTTTTTGGTGCTCCCTTCCTGGTACCTCGGCCACACTGCCTTCAAATGGGAATATTTTTTCACACCAAAACTGCACTTTAAATACATTCAAATAGTAATTGGTGATTACCAAATTCCCCAATTAACTGATTTAAATGGTTCTAAAAACCCAGATTAAAGTGACAGTGCTTCTTGTTCAAACAAAGGTGCATGTGGAAAATGCATTGATCCATACTAACAGAAACACGATTCAAAATACAAAATGTATATGAATTCCTACATATAAATCTACACATAAACTACTATAATAAATTTCAGATAACCACATTTCATATGCTAAACAGCATTAATTAATTCCATATGATAAATACATAGTTAACATTCAACAATACACATATTTTTTAATTTATTACCCTGAAACATCTAACTACCAACCAATGTAGACCTAATAAATTTTAAATAAACAAAACATACATTCAAATACATCCTTATATATTTATTGCATATTTATATTCAATTCGTAATTTAGACCCCCAGGGAATAGTGTATTGAAATTAATAATGAATTTAGCTTCGAGATCATTTAAAGAATTCAAGAAGTTCCCCCCTTGTGTGTAGAAAGGTTGGGCTAAAATTACCAAAAAATAAACTCACTGCTGATCCCCCATGAGCCGTGTGAAAATGGTATGCAACTGGGCTTTCTAGCCTATTATTTCTTATGTCTCCTAGATGTTCCAAAACTCTGTTCTTCACCATCCTCCTAGTCTGTCCCACATACCATTTTGTTGGCGTACAGCCACAACCTAGAGTATATACCACCCCACATGTCCTACAGGAGAAACAGCCCTTAGCTACAAACCTAACACCATCGATCATTTTACCATCCAAATTTTTTACCCTACTGCATATACTACATCTGCCACATGCAAAACTTCCCCTACGACCCCTTGTCATCAATAACATCCTAGAATTCAATAACTCTTTTAAATTCAGGAATCTACTGTAGGAGAAAGTTATCTTATCTGGAAACAAATGCCCAATATTATCATCCTCACACACAACAGGCCAGAATCTTTCCACCAATTTTTTAAGTATATCAGATAAGAGAGAAAATCTTGTAACAAAAAAATAATCTGCCTTCCTCATCACTTTTATCACAATTTCTTACTAACCTCCTCTTATTGCCAACTTCCCTACCATCACTTGAACCTAAAACCCTCTCTTGAGCCTTCTCCAAACATGCCATCCTATAAGCTCTGCTGAATAATCTTTGACTTTCATAAATTCCTCAGGAACAGATAACTTATTGTAAGTGTTGTTATGAATATGTCTAAATTCCCCATATGGAAGAGAAATTAAAAGATGTGGTGGGCGCATGCTCTCAGCCGACAGAAAATTATTTGCAGCTATCTTCTTAATAAAAGGCTTATATTGAATCCTATCACTTTTTATAAAAAAAAAATCTACATCCAAAAAATGCATACTGACTTTACTGCCTTCAAAAGTAAATTCAAGTCCCACTGGATTTTTATTCAAACACTCCATAAAATTTCTAAATTCCATGGGATCCCCCTCAAAAACAAAAAACAAATCATCACTAAATCTCTTATAAATGATGGGCAAAAAAATCCATATTGTACATGTACCTTAAAATTCATACACAAAATGGCATATGCGGGGGCATATGATGCCCCCATTACTGTCCCTTCCTTCTGCAGGAAATACTGTCCATCAAAACTAAAACAATTATGTGTGAGGGAGAATTCTAGGAGCTGTATTAAATAATTTGTCTGTGGGCCCTCCCCCAACATAGAAGTCACAGCCTCCAAACCCCAAACATTCTTTATACTTGTGTACAATGCCTTGACATCTACACAAGCCCAGTAATAGTTATTGCCCTAGCATTTTCCACCAACTAGTTCACATAATTCCTTAGTATTTTTATATGTGAAACCACTTTACATAAATGACCTTACAGTTGATGGTCCAAACATATGCCTAAATTTTGGAGATATGACCCTTTTCCTGAAACAATCGGTCTCCCCGGGAGATTATCCATGGACTTGTGTAATTTCGGGATTATAAAGAACGTAGCATCTCTGGGATTCTTTACGTGTAGTTTTTTTATATCAGCAGCTGAGAAAAAGCCTGACCTTTCTAGGAGCTCTAATAGCCATCCATTGCATTCTTTCACTGGATTACCTGCCAGTTTTTCATATGCTGTGCCATCCATGAGTAAATTTTCAGCTATTAATATGTACTTTGCTTTCGAAAAAATCACCCAATTGTCCCCTTTATCCGACTGAGTGAAGGCATATTTATCATTCTGTTCCCTCATGTTTTGCAAATCCATTCACTTCTATTTAAGTTGTAATTTTTGAAATTCTTTCTCACTTTAACATATTCTAAACATAACTGATTTAATAATGTGTTCTCAAAAATACAAATAGAAGATGATGTTCAACCAGCCCAATGTGCAAGTCAAGGCAAGGGATTTCCACTCCTCCATGAGATCGCTCCCCTCCTCCGAAAAGTCATACGCCGGTAACTTATCTATCCTCAGCCCCCTCGGTGTAATGTCCAAACTTACATATTTTTCTAGGAGCTTGGTATCGTAACATAATGTTACTTCCTTGATTAGCAGTTTCTCAAGTTTGAAGAAATTCTCTTCAAATTCTTCCATAACCCCTTCGGACCACGGATCACCTGTAGCCAATTTTGCATCTCTCTCCTTCCAAAACTGAGCCAACAGAGACGTATTCTCCGATTGTGACCCAGCCATCATAACACACTAAACCATTCAGATAAAGCCAAATTGTAAAAATATATACCAACGAGCTCAAACCAAAAAAAGTCCAAAACTGAATGGAATAGCAGACTGAAACACTCCACAGGACAAGAATACTGTAGACAAGATCAGGTTTATTGGTGCTCCCTTCCTGGTACCTCGCCCAAACTGCCTTCAAATGGGAATATTTTTTCACACCAAAACCACACTTTAAATACATTCAAATAGTAATTGGTGATTACTAAATGACCCAATTAATTGATTTAAATGGTTCTAAAAAAATCAGATTGTACAGTCAGTACTTAAGTGGGGCACACCCAAACATTAAACACAACAATCATGGCCAGCTGAGTTTGGCATTTCCCCTGCTGCACTCTTTACATTGCCTGAAACCAGTAGTGGAGCTTTTGGATTTATCTGCCATCACCCTAAATAAAAAAAGGAGAGGCAGAAAGAAAAGGAAAGAGGAGAAGAGCCAACAAACAGTCACACCACAAGGAAACACTACCAACAATGGTGTAAAGATTACCTAACGGTAAAGGCGAGGGAAGGGAACTGCCAATAATGGTATTGGAAATTACGATTGGTAGAGGGAAAAATAGCAAACACACTCACACTAAGGGGTAAATGAGAAAATAAAGATTCTAAACATTTAGAAATTAATACCAGAAACCCAGGTAGAGAAAAATAAAGGAGAAAATATAAGTTTTACTTAGCTACGCGAGAGGAGTCGGCTGGCACGTCTTGTTGTATGAGCGTTAAATGAGATCTGGGGTAATGCAGAGAGAGGAGCTGTTGTTACACTAGTGGCTTAAGAGATATTTTTGGCTGACGTGAGCTATATAACAGCTGGATCTGTTCCGAGGATCAAAACCATACTCAAGTCAATAATGGATTAAAATTGACAACATCAGATCAAACGATATACAATCTGTTAGCCAATTTGCTACTGTAACTTTGGAAACTGGTTTTCCCAACCTATTAGAGGCAAAGGAGATGAACAACTGATCTGTTTTGCTTTGTTTTTTTTTTTTTTTTTTTTTTTTTTGAGGTCTTAAGTCCTAAGGAGATAAAAATGAAGCTGTCAATGTACATCTAAAAGATGAAGGATGCATTCACCTTTGTTACAGAAGGTGGGGAAGAAAACAGGTAAAATGATGGCCTGGTTGATGTTTGCCTCCGAGGCTACTTTGGACAAAGGGAAGGATTAGTTTGGAATGTAACCCTAACTTTATGGAAAACTAAATAAGGGGATTTTGAAGAAAGTGCTTGGAGTTCAGACACTCATCTGGCTGACGTAAATGTCACTAGAAAGGCCATGTTCCAAGAAAGATACTTGAGATCAGACATAGCCGATGGCTCAAAGGAAGTCTGAGTTAAACCTTGCAGTAACAGTGTTAGATCCCAGGGTGGAATGGGGTCTTTAAGTAGAGGCCTAAGCAAAAAAGTGCCTTTAAGGAAAGATTTGCATACTTTGGATGAAGCTAGAGGAGAAGAACTGTCGCTAGTATAATTCAAGATGGCTACTAACTGAACTTTGATGGTTGAAAAACTAACTCCTTCTTGAAAACAGATGCTAGGATATCCAGGACAACAAGAAGAGGTGCAGTAAAAGGATCAAATTCTCTCTGATTGGCCCAACAGGAAAATCTTTTCCAATTCCTCTTGTAAATCTTCCTGGTGAAGGCTTTCTGTGATGATGTCAATATCTGGTAGATCAGTGATAAAAGCCTGGGCTGTCTAACCACTACAGGAGTTGAAAAAAAAAAAACAGTTGATTTGAAGCCTGCAATGTCCTGGTGCACCACCCCCGAGGGATGAGAGATCAGGTCTGGACTGGGGTCCATCATCCAAGGTGGATGTAGAAGAGCTCAAAAAAAGAGGAACCATACTTGATGAGGCCAAAAGGGAGCAAAAAGGATAGCCATGATCTTCAAGTGAAATTTTTTTCTATAGAAATTTGGGGATTAGATGTATTGGAGGATAAGTGTAAAGGAGACCAGAGGGACAAACATAGATTAGACTATCTCTCTGTGACTCTCGGGGGGGGGGGGGGCAAAGAACCTGCTGCACTTGCTGTTGTGAGGATAGGCAAACAGTTCAGAGCAAGGCTGACCCCAATGATGTAAAATCCCCTCTGCCACTAATTGATTGAGAAACTTGGAATGCGCATTAACAAAACAAAGCAGTTGAAGGAGACTGCCCACTGCCAGACTCAAATTCCTTCTCGACAAAGGGAATAGGATCAGTTTCCTTCCTGTTTCATGTAACAAACCGTGGACATATTGTCTGTTTGGATAGCAAGCATTCCCAGAGGGAGGGAGTCCTGTATGCATTTTGAATTTTGATGTTATGTGTTTTCTGAAATTTTATTTTGTGTGTTTTGAATTTCTACTTTATTATGTGCTGAAATTTTTCTTATGTATTGTATTTTTTGGAGCTTTTCTCCCCGGGGCTCTACTGAAAATGGACCTGTGTTCAGTCGGACTTTCCCCGTAAACAAAGGTAAAATAAAATTAAATAATTAATAAATAAATAAATGTAAATTGGTCTCTTCTAGACACCACTTGCCTTGGACTGTCCGCCTCAAGAAACGCCCCCACACCCCAACTGGGAGGTGTCTGTGTTCACCATGGCTACCAGGGGTGGAAACACAAAGGGGCACCCCTGACAAACTTTGTTGGATTTTACCTACAAAAGCAGGTAATTTTTGCAAACCCAAGTGAGAACAGAGAGTGTTAAAGAATCGACCAGTGAACAGCCAGAGTCCACCGAAGAATAAGCATACAGAACTGCGCCATTGGGACCAAAGTTATAGCAGCAGCCATTGACCCTAAAGCCTGGAGGGCCAGTTTTACTGGTGGAGAGGGGTGCAATACAACCTGTCTCACCTGCAGTCTTATAGACTGTACTTTGTTTGATGGAAGAAATGCTATTTGACTGGTGGTGTCCAAGTTAGCACCTATAAATTCCAAGACTTGGAAAGGTTGTAGATGAGACTTGGCATAGTTGATCGTGATGCCTAAAGATGGACATAGTTGCATCAAGTAGTTCCTGTTTTTTTGAGGATATGACTGGTTGGGGTGGTGAGGTGCCTGTCATCCAAGTAAGAAAACGCTCGGAATCTAAGCAATCTCAGGTAAGCTGCTAACACTGCTATACACTTGGTGAAAACCCTGGCAGCTGTGGTGAGACCAAAGAGCAGGGCTCTGAACTGATAGTGACTGGCCTCCAAGTCAAAAGCACAGATAATTTCGGAGTGTCTGTTCATTCTGATGTGCTAGTATGCATCCTGGAGCTCAACAGAGGATATCAAATTGTCCTTCAATTCAAATGGCAGAATGGACTGAATCGTGACCATCTGAAACTTGGAGTTCTTTAGATTGAGATTGCTGAGGTCCAGAATGGGTCTCATGTCCCCTGTCTTCTGTGGCACTAAAAAGTACCTTCAGTAACTTCCAAATCCTCTCTGGTCTTGTGGGACCTCTTGGATGACACTGTTGTCTACCAGCATTTGAATTTCTAAGGCTGCTAACTTACTCTGACTGGGTGCAATGTCATGGAGCCTCTTTTGTTTGGTTGGTGGGATATGCAAAAAAGGAATGAATAGCCCCTGGATATAATCTTTTGCACAAAACTGTTATCTGTGATTGATGCCCAGGCTTCTGGGTGCAGAGACAAACACCTCCCAACTGCCTCCAGAAAGCAACAGCTGGGCACCCCTTTGGGAGAACTGAAGGGTTTATCTGACAAGGTATGTCGAGCCCTTGGTTTAGGGGGCCTCCTCTGCCATGACTGCAGTTTATTCAAATGGAACTACCCCCTCTGGGGCAAATTTCACCCTCAAGAGTCCTGGAAAGGACCTTGTGATTTTCATAGCCACATATTTTTACTTCTGCACTCATTTCTGGAAAAGGATCTCTGCAGGGTAGAAAAACATATCACCACGGCAGACAAGGTCTTTCTGTCTTGCTCCCTGTGGGAGAGCATTTCTTTAACTGCTGGGCCAAATAAGGAAAATCTATCAAAGGGAGCATCAAAGAATGAAGAACTGAAGGGCTCCATAAAATTGCATAAGCACACTCAGGCATGTCTCTGTATGGCTAGGTCTGAACTTGCCACCCATGATGTACCTTCAGCTATGTGTGAGATTAACCTCATGGACGTGTCAGAAATAGATTGAATGGTGGCTAGAGTTCTTTAATCAAATCTCTCTGCATTTTAGGGAACTGTGCCAAATAATTCAACGACTGAAGAGCAAAAGTCAATGAGGCATAAATGCACTTTGCAAATCTGTCCACTGCACTGGACTCTCTGTTAGGGGAATGGACTGAAGAGCCCTGTTTTGCCAGCTCTGTTTTAGTGGCCACAGAATTGGCAAGTACAGTAACTCTCTTACTCCAATGAAGCCTGTCTTTAGAAGGGAGAGAAATTTGTCAGTGCAACGGGGAATGGTCTCTAATGTATCCGGTTCATTCCATGCCTGGCGAGACACACGATCTATAAGGTTATCAGCTGGGGAGGGTAACCCAAGAGTTATATGGGCCTGACCTGAAGGCTTCTAGGAATACTGGCTGCACTTGGAGGGGGGGATTGGAAGACAACCCACCTTTCTGGCTAAGGATCTCTAGAATGTCTCCAATGGAAATGTCTTCTGGTGCAGGCATTTGGGACCCCCTCCCCTTCATCGAAGTTGGTGTTGGTTAAAGATTCCTGAGGGGAATCTATGTGCCTCCTTTTGCATGACCTCTTCCGGGGGACCAAATCAGTGGGATGGTCTGGAGAGGTAACGGAAGAGAGGGGAACTTCCTGCAGAGAAACTGCCTGAAAGCTTGAACAGGCCATCTGTCTCTGAGGGATAGGCTGGTGAGGCTCAGAACCCGGATTCAATAATGGATGAGGGGTAGGATCTGAAAAAATAAGAGTAGCTTGGACTCTTGCATGACAGAGAGCCCTCTTCACTATGTCAAAGGGCTGGGAGAAGCCATTACTAGCCACACAAGAGCCAAAGCTCCAGGTGCTACCGAGCCTCAACTCTGACCAGGCTCCTCCACAAGAGAGGAATTGGACCTGAGCTATCCAGTGCTGATTTGCCAAAGGGAATGGATGGCTCCAACAACATCAGAGTGAAACCCATCTTCCCAGATCTGGCAACTCCCAAGACTTATCCTACTCTTGGGGATCGGTGCTAAACAAGTCAGGGGTGCAATCGACAGACTCTTGGGCTTCTCAGATCTGAGGGTTTGGAAATTATTGAATGGATCACAGAAGGAGAAATAAGATGATGAGAAGTAGGTTGGAGGCTCACGAATCCAGTGGGAGATGGAGCCAATAACACCCCAATCTGAATATGAGCACTGAAAAACTTCCTCATCATCCTATCCACATCTGCTTTGGATAAGCTCTGGGAGGACGACAGAGAATAATGTGGAAGGAGGGCACAACATCCTCTTTGGCATCTCCTGTAGGAAAGATGACTGGAGACATGGAGAAATGAGTTCCAGAGAAAAAGGAGGACTTTGGGTTCTGGGAGATTTAAGCCTCCCCACAGTCAGAGTCAGATCTGATCTCTTCACAATTTTGACTTGCAGCCCTGAGGCTGGAGCAGGTTTCAGAGAATGACTGAGAGACAGTTTTCTCTGCTCTCTGAATTCCAGTGAAGACTTTTGTTTCTTGGTTGAAGTTTGTGCCCCTGAAACAAATGCAGCAGAATGTGGAAGGAACCTTTTCAAGACGAGCCTATTACAGCGATCGCTCAAGACCCGATAATTAAACCCAGCACAAATGGACCATGGAGTCTCAAGGTGGGCTGCTCCCAAACAGTACATGCACTCCCTGTGGGCATCAGAATTAAGTGTCTTATGCCCACAGGAAGTTCACTTTTTAAAAAACATAGACTTTTCAGCCATTGTAGAGGGAGACAAAAAGAGATTTTTTTAAAGAAAATTTACAGAAAAGAAGGTACCAGTGATAGTATGCATTATAATAATGTTATAGTATAAAAGGGGGTAGAAAGGAAAGATATACCAACAATGGTAACAACAAATATCCTAGAAAAATTGGTAAGAAAAGAAAAGGGCGACTAACACTAAAAACCCGAAACTCCAAAAGGGAGGAAGGGTGAGAGAGGAGCTGTGATAGCACAGACATACCTCTCAACCTCTTACAGCACGAAATCTGGACAAATCCATGAATAAAAGAAGGACAAAGGCCCACAAATAGGGACAATTTTAAATATTGCTCTTACAAATGTGGAAAGTTGAAGAATAACAGGTTTTGCATTAGTATGAATTTTCTGAAGGGTATGAAGTCTGAAACTCAGATGTTTGTCATTGTTTTCTAACTTCAGTCTTTAATGATTTGCTACTAATTTGCCAGAAAACCATAGTTTTATGAAAAAGAGAGCAAAAATATCGGGCAAACATCTGGACATTCTACGAAAATATGTGCAGTTGAGAGGCATGAGCACAGATAAAAGTTAATAAAAAATAGTTAATTACATTCACAAAACGGCTGTTGAAACACCCTATAAGCTCAACAGAGTGGAATCCACATCCAAAACAAAAAAGAGGCAAAAGAGATTTGAAGTATTAATAGGGTTCTGAGGCATTACAAGTAAAGGGAGGAGCTCAAGATTTGGATCTATAAATTTAAATGAATGTAGCTGAGCCAGATACAAAGTCAGATCTGAGACCCATCAACTGAGGAATGAATGAAAATGACATCAGATAATTCTTGTTACAGTACTGTAGTTATACATACATATAATTCAGTTATGTGTTCATTCCTTTAACATGTGTAACGTTGCTTACTGCAGAATATGACATTTGGAAACAGAAATGTTTAAGACCAACTGCAGGCAACCTTGCAGCTGAAGGAACAAGAAACAAAACAATACTTCATTCTCCTCCCCCCACCCTTCCTACACTTTTTTTCCTACTACATTTTACTTTGCACATTCTTACAAATAAGCCAGGTGATCAATGCATAACAGAGAACAGAAAGGGGAAAAATGACTGAAACAGTGAAAAAGGGAATAAGCAAAACTGGTGTGTGTATATATATAAATATAAATGTATATATACATATGTGTGTGTGTGTGTATATATAAATATATATATATATATATATATATATATATATATATATATATATATATATATATATATATATATATATACAGGTTCACTATGAAAGACTGAAAACCCACAAGATCAACGCCCGTAATCCTGAGACCAAATACCCGAAATACCAGAAGACCAACAGACCACAAGCGCGAAATTCAAAATCGCGAACGATAAACACACATACAGTACACACATACAAACAGTGTCCCCCCAAACCCAAACAAATAATCCTACACTACTGTAGTTAAGTAGGGGGGCAAGACCCCCCTGCACAACCCATGTGGGAGCTGCACCCCCCCCCCCATTTTAATATTCTAACTCCAAGATCGCACAAACAAACACACAAGGCAAACTCATACTCACACATTACAATCCCTCATACACACACACACACACACACACACACACACACACACACTGCAGTCACAACACACACTAACACACAGTAAAGCCCCTCACAAACATATTTACACACAGATACTTACCTGAACCGCAACACCAGAAGAGCAAACTCAATATCCCTTAACATCGGGATTTTGAATTTCGCGCTTCTGTGTGGGGTATCGGGCTTCTGGTCTCAGTAATTTGGGCATCGGGATTCTGAGCGTTCGGTCTTTCGTAGTGAACCTACATATATATATATATATATATATATATATATGTATATATATATATATATATATATATATATATATATATATATATGTGTGTGTGTGTGTGTATATATAGATAGACAAATATAGATATTTGTAATTTTTGTGTTTGCTTTGTTAATGTTCACTTCCTTATTCAAATATATGGCACATGACTGAAAAACTTAGGGTAGGTGTCTATAATTACCTAAAGGCTTGTATTTCTAAGGAAAAGATGTTGCAGCAAGCAGCATAAGGCAGCAAAGCATATGAGGGACAATTTCACTACTGAGGAAAATCACAAATGTATAGATGCACTTAGGACATGTGGAAAACATATTTTTGGAAAAGAGAGGCCAAGGCAGGCATAGAGAGCAAAGGTGTGGAATCAAGTTGCGGATAATATAAATGCTAAAGGAGAAAGAAACATAGCTTGGCACACTGCAGGAAAATAGCTAGTGACATGGTAGGCTGTGCAAGGATAAAGGCAAGACAAATTTCAATTTCCTGTAGTAGCACTGGTGATGATCCTTGCACTGTCCAGCCTTTAACACCTAATGAGGAGTACCAGCTCACTTTAAGTAGCAATGGCTTTGATGCACAGGAAAAGGGGTAAGGATTCATTCAAGATAACGTGGACACCGGTACTTTCAGAAACCTTGAACAAATGCTCAGTGTTTTGCTGGCACTGATCATTTCAGGCCAGGTGTATCTGCTGTAGTAACTATGTACATATAACTATGAAATGCTTCTTTAAAAGGTACTCCGTCAGCATCAGCTGCATCACCATCACTGTGGACAGCGCATGGTCAATGTGGACACCCTAACTTTACTACAAAAAAATATACTTGTCACAGCTCACATTAATCATATCATTACTTATTTCCTAGTAGTAATAGTAGCAGAAAGAATTGCATGCTGTGTTGTACTATGATAAGATGATGTAGAAAACAGAATGGCTGTTATTGATGACACCATTACTCTCATACTCATGGCACAACCTCTGTGTAGCACGCAGTCGCAGTGTAGATAGTAGAATGGCTGTTAATGATGACACCATTACTCTCATACTCATGGCACAGCCTATATGTTGCACACAGTCACATTAGAGATAGCAGAATAGCTCTTAATGATAATGCCATTATGAAAAAAGTGAAAAACAGACCATACAACGAAAACTATAATCCAAACAAAATGGTCAATCCAGCAGAACAGGAGTGAATGTCCAAGAAAGTTTTATTAATAAAATATCACAAGCGCTTTCACCCTATCTCAATTGTAGGGCTTTTTCAAGTGCAAGAACAGTAAAAATGTGTCAGTTAACTGTCATAAATACTCCAATTCAAAAAAGTCACCAAAAAGAACCATTTTCACAAAATTTAAAGTGACAGTACATAACTGGACATTCTTATTTTTATTTTTTATTTTTAGTTACACCTGTGGTGACCTGGTGGGATTGTGCTGGGTTGCTTTGTGGTTGATGGTACGAAAAGTTTGAAATTTTGGAACGTGTACTTTCACTTTAAATCTTAAAAAATCTGTAGACTGATGTAGGAACTCTATAAACTGTGTGAGACTCTCAACTGACCCCCTCCACAACAGAAAAATATCGTCAACAAATCTTACATACCATAAGATATGTTCAGAGAAGCTCTCAGCTTGAAACAATATGTCTCTCTCCCATTGTACCAACACAAGGTTGGCGTAGTTGTTGGCACAAGCTGTGCACATTGCCACGCCAACCTTTTGTGCATAAAATTGATCTTCAAACAAAAAGACATTGTTTTCTAAAACCAATTCTAAAAGGGCACAAATTAAATTGATCTTGTCCTCGGTAAAACAATGGTTGACAAGCATAAATTTCCTGACATTTTCTATACTCCAAGTATTGGGGATCACAGTAAAGAGTGACTCTACATCCATTGTCACTAAAAGAAAATCAGCACTCAAATCAGAAGTAGCCATATATAATCTTTGTAAGAAGGTCCTAGTATCTTTTAGGATGGTGTCACAAATGTCCAACAGAGAATGCAAATTCTTTTCAATGTAAATAGAAAGTGGCTTGGTTACCCAACCTTTCCCTGACACTATTGGGCACATGGGTGGCAGTGTTAGATTTTTATGTCCATTGAAAGCGATGCTACCTGACAATGTTAACACTGACACTGCTTCCTTTAGAAAACCCAGCACTTTTATCCCACCACCCAATGCCAAGATAGAGACCTTTATTCAGACTTGTGAGAAGCAAATAAGAAGAGAATTCAAATCTAATAGAAAGAAGAGATACTTTCATCTTAATAATGATGAATAAGCAGCCCTCAATGAACTCAAGAACTTGAAATCCTTAGAGATTAGACCAGCAGATAAGGGTGGTGGAATTGTTGTGTTAGACAAGGACTTATATCAAACACAAATGCATAAATTGTTGTTTGATGGCATCACTTATGTCTGTATTTCTAAAACTGCTGTTTATGATATGACTGAGAAGGTTTCCTTCCTTATTTTCGATCTGCTTATGATGGGTATGATCAATAATAAGTTGTTTAAATATTTTGAGGTACAGCAACCACTTATACCGATCATTTATGGCTTACCCAAAGTGCATAAAAATCTAACACTGCCACCCATGTGCCCGATAGTGTCTGGGAAAGGTTGGGTAACCGAGCCACTTTCTATTTACATTGAAAAGAATTTGCATTCTCTGTTGGACATTTGTGACACCGTCCGAAAAGATACTAGGACCTTCTTACAAAGATTATACATGGCTACTTCTGATTTGAGTGCTGATTTTCTTTTAGTGACAATGGATGTAGAGTCACTCTTTACTGTGATCCCCAATACTTGGGATATAGAAAATGTCAGGAAATTTATGCATGTCAACCATTGTTTTACTGAGGACAAGATCAATTTAATTTGTGCCTTTTTAGATTTGGTTTTAGAAAACAATGTCTTTTTGTTTGAAGATCAATTTTATGCACAAAAGGTTGGCGTGGCAATGGGCACATCTTGTGCCAACAGCTACGCCAACCTTGTGTTGGTACAATGGGAGAGAGACATATTATTTCAGGCTGAGGGCTTCTCTGAACATATCTTATGGAATGTAAGATTTGTTGACGATATTTTTCTATTGTGGACGGGGTCAGTTGAGAGTCTCACACAGTTTATATAGTTCCTACATCAGTCTACAGATTTTTTAAGATTTACTTTTAAATATTCTTTTGATGAAATTGAATTTCTTGATGTTAAGGTGAACAAAACTGATTTGACTAGCCTAGTAACTAGTATTTATAGGAAATCCACAAGAATGAATAATCTGCTCCATAGAGATAGCATGCATCCTAGGTATGTTACCCGAAATGTTGTTAAGGGGCAGGTGTACAGGGTCATGAGACTCCATAATAATGACAAACAGCTTGCAGAGGCCCTGGAGACCTTGAAAATGGATTTTCTACATAGAGGCTACAAGGAAAAGCATACTGACAGTTGTATTACTGATGCGTATAAGGAGAGAGGGGGCAAATGCAGGTCTTATTATGCTGCTGCACCTAACACTGAAGCCATAGCTACAGAACAAAGGACACGACTGATTAGGTTTCCTCTCACATATTCTTCTGATGTTAGTAGTATATGTGATATTGTCAAAAGGAACTGGGGCATTTTGGATACTGTAGATGAATTAAGAAATGCCATAGATACTGTTCCACACTTTTCTTTTAAAAATAACAGATCCTTGAAAAGGCATCTGTGCTACAATACTTCTACTTTTAACAAGGTTTTACAGTCAGAGAGGCAAGGTATGTTTAAATGCAGGAATTGCACAGCCTGCAAGTTTATACACTCTAGTCCTACTTACATGCACTCTAATATGCACTTTAAAATAGACATAAACTTTTGTGCTGATTGCAGGACTAAGAACATTGTTTATTTTAGTTACTGCACTTTCTGCCATGCTTTTTATGTAGGCATGAGTAACAGACAACTCAAAGACAGGGTGCTGGAACATCAGAGAGACATTAGAAACAAGAAAGACACCAATACCCTTGCTAAGCATATTATGTGCCATGGACAGGAACATAATTTTAAATTCCTTGTGCTAGAGATCATTCCTGAGAGTTTAAGAGGGGGAGATCTTAGGAATTGCGCAGAATCTACAGAGCAAAAATGGATTCTGTCTCTTAATGCTGATGAAATACCAGATCTTAATGAAGTTGTCTCTCTTAAGCCTTTTTTAAAAGCTAGACCTCTCAAACACTGAGTATAGGATTGTTTTCTATACATATTTTTATGTACATTTTTTTATCTTTTTTATATGTTTCATTTGCCTGCTTTCTTGTTGTGACATTTTTCTCTTAGAAAATTGATGCTTTTATCACTGCTTTAATTGACTAATTAACTTATGGCATTTAACTGCATTTGTTACTAGTTTAGAACAGTCTGATGAAGCGGTGAGTGCACACAGTGAAAGCGTTTATTCTCTTTTGTGTGCATTAAAGTTTATTGTTTTACCTTCAGCTGTGTTAGCTTCGGTACTTTTTTGTTTTTCTTAGTCAGTTCTGAATCCTACCTGGTCTGCGTGGGCAGTTTGGATGACTCTGTTTGTGAGCAACTTTTTCATCTCTACAGTTGCTTGATCCCTGTGATTGGGTGGAACATCCGGGATCTTCTTGGGAACGTAAGGTGGCAGAGAAAAGGGTATGGAGTAACCTCTGGTGATAATTCTTTGTACCCATTTGTCTCAGGTGATGCTTAGCCAGGCTTCTGGATATAAAGAAATGCGACCCCCGACTGGCTCCAGAGAAGCACAGTCGGGCCCCACATCAGGAGTGCTGATAGGAACGACCTCTAAATGAATCTCTGCCTCCCTGGTTTTGTAGGCCGCCCCTGCCTCTAGGGCGACGTCTACCATTTTCTCCTCCTCCCCCTCTGCCTCTGAAGGAGGAGTCACCCTGTGCATCTGGGAAACATCTCTGGGACTTCTTGAAACACATCTTACCACCTCTCTGACCCTTGGGATATGGTCTAGATGGGACGGTAAAATGTACTCCCACAGCAGACAACGTTTTCCCTTCTTGCTCGTTCCTGGTGAGTGTGTCTTTTACCTTAGGTCCAAACAATGAAAAACTGTCAAACAGGGCGTTGGTAAAGGTAGATTTGAATGGCTCTGCAAAATTACACAAGCACATCCAGCGGTGCCTCCTAAGGGAAACTTCTGAACCCACTGCCCTGCTCGCTCCGTCAGCTGCATAAGAAATTAGCCTCATGGAGGAGTTAACAATGGAATGTAAGGTGGACAACTGAGCAGACACCTTATCAGGGACTCCTTCAGTAGATGTACCTTGTAGAGAATCTCCCAACTCCTTAAGGAGATCTCTTTGAAGCCTCGTAAAATGTGTTAGATAGCTCAGCGATCTGAGTGTGAATGCCGCTGAAGAAAAAATATGTTTCCTGTATCTATCCATCGTTCGAGACTCCTTGTTCGGCAGATGGACATATGAAGAAGTCTCCGCTAGTTCCTTCTTAGTGGCTGCTGCCACCACCGTGGTGTATACAGGCACACCCGTGGACAAGAATTCCTTCTCTTTGGGAGCAGACAGAAATTTATTGGGTCTTCTGGGAACTGGCTCCACAGCATCAGGAGTCTCCCACACCTTCCGACTAACAAGGACTAAAAGTTCATCAAAAGGTGGAGACACCCAAGAGGCTGAAGGTTGAGACCCGAAAGACTTCAGGTACACCGACTCCTCATCAGAGGGGGTAACAGTGGGCCAGCCGCCCATCTGCTTAAGGATCTCCAAGATGTCTACAAAGGAGACATCATCAGAGGACAACTTGGGGGATGCTTTTGACTCCTCTAGGTCAGTGTCAGAGGTAAGGGACTCATCCTGGGAGCCTACATGCTTCCTCTTGCATGCCCTCTTCCGAGGGGGCTCCTCAGAAGGATATTCTGGGGAGGTCTTGGAAGACTGGGGGCCACCAACCGGGGGCTCCTGAGGCTGCAGGTCTCTGCTGTGGAGAGAGAGTATAGGTGCTGAGACAGAGGTCTGTGCCCGAGGGGAAAGGGTGTCAGTACCCTTGGGTGGAGCTGATGAGTGGGACAGCACACTCCTCATCATCTCGAAGGCAGACCTCTCCAGCTCCGAAGACCTCCTCGGCTCTGAGGAGACCGAGGATGTCATCGGCTCTAGAGCCATCGCCTCTGAGATAGATATAGGATCCGAGCTCACCCTAGCCGATGCACCAAGAAGGAGACTCGGAGCTGAAGAGGTTCAGGTCCAAGTGTCCCTGTCGGGGCCGACCAGTGAACTTCAGTTCCTAGACATCACGGATGGCACCAAAGATGTTGGAGTAGAATTCGGTTCTGAGACAGCCACGAGGGGAGCTGCAACCGAGGGTACCACAACCAGTGGTATCGAACACTCCGGCTCCAAAGGCCCGGCATGGCTCGGAGAAGGAACCACAACAGGGGAAAAGGACTCAGGTAGCTCCGGGACCGACTGGGTCGGAGCCAACAGCATTTTTGGCAAGGCAGACAACTTCAGGAGTCTAAGCACTACTCTCTCTACATCTTCCTCTTATAGGCTCCTGGAAGATCTGGAAGACAGTGTGGGTGACCTGGACCTCTGCAAGATTGGGGACCTTAAGGTTGGGGAGACCGGCAAGGGATCTCTGGACCAACTCCGATGGAGTCTCTCAGTAGTTGGCTCCGAAATGCACGGGGCCGAAATAAAGTCTCAGTAGCAACAACCGCGATCAGCTCAGAGGCCAGTGGAGCCAAGGAGGTAGAAGTCTTATCAGGCTTAGAAAGTTTAGGAGGTGGTTCCAAAGGACCGGATGGTGCCGGGGAATGCCTCTTGGTAGGCTTCATCTTCTCGTTTTTGGAGGAATGAGATTTTGAGGAAGAAGAAGAACTGGCCAAGTCTTCCTCGAAGGAAGGCTTGAGGAGACTTTTCAAAATTAGCTTGTTCTTCTGCTCCTGGAGAACTCTGGAGATTAAGGAATGGCAAAACAAACAGATTTCCTGCAAATGAATGGCTCCGAGGCAGTAAACATAATTACTATGGCCAGCCATAATTGACATCTTCTGGGAGCACTTTACACATTTTTTAAAACCCAAAGGTTTATGGTCTTTTGCCTCTTTAGACATGATACTGGGGAAGCAGAAACACACAAGCACAACGAGGACTAGGTCCTCTAACTTAAACGGGCCTAGCCCTTACCACACTAGCGCACACACACCACAAGGACTAGGTCCTCTAACTCAAACGGGCCTAGCCCTGGGAAGAGAGAAAGGACAGAGAACTAGGTCCTCTAACTTAAACTGACCAAGGTAGAAAGTATAAGAACAGAAGGTCAGAAAACTATAAACTAGACTACAAACACACAAATTTGAAAAATCTAAATGTCCAAACTGTCTCAAAAATAAATCTACGCTCAAAACGCTACGTCGTAGAAACAAAAGGGTCAGAACTATCAATAGACCCTGCACGCAAGCTGAATCGTTAAATATCTAAGTGAATAACTCTTTAAATTCCAAACTCTCTAATACTAAGAAAACACTGCACACTGGACACCAAATGAGAACAAGGGCCAACGGCCAACTAGTTCTCAACAATTAAGTAATTTAAAGTCAATAAAAACACTTCAGCAAGTCTGAAACTACTCTAACACTACTAAACTCTATCTAGAGCCATATCAATCGCTAAAGTTAAACGGTAATATAGCAATAATAGAAAAAGTCTTAAACTTAGCCACGGCCAAGCAAGAAGCACATCTGAACTCATAGACGTGGGAAACAAGATCTGGGGATTGTACTGGTGCACTATGATATACCTACCTAGCCACGAGCCAACTAGAAGACATTGAGCTTTGTAATAGGCCGAGTCGGAGCCAAGGATCGGCTCCGAACCCATATGTAAGAATGAAGGCGAGATAGGACTACAGAACATCAACCCTTTCCTGAGGTACCACTACCCACTGTCATGTCTGTATATAGGAGTGCGGAGTAAAGACATCTCTAATGGCTCACTCCAGAAACACACAAGGCCTTGTGTGCCAACAGCATATGTGCTGTGACATAGGCTCCTGTCACTGAGAGTCAAGTAGAGATGGTTGGAGTGTGACAGTGTATACATAAGGAAATTCATCAATACGTGGGAAAAGTGGATGCCAGAGACAATGCCATGATGATCCGCATGTGCATGATGGTTGCACACACAGCATCAACATCAGCCTCCATCTGCACACTAGTAAGAATTTACCAAGCATACATTAGGGAAAATGCTGGATGTGGACGACAGAGTGCCTGCATATATGGTGGATAAATAGGTAGAAAACCACATTTATTATTATTCGTGTAGATTCTCCCAAGAAGAAGGTAGTTGAGCCTCATCAGACTTTCCCATCATATAGTAGAACCTCTCAAAGTCTAGATCCTGCAGCATTGTTAGGTAATATCAAGTGGTTTCCCTGGGAACCAGAAAATCCCATCATCAGAGCAAGTCAGCATCAAACTCACATGCTAATACTTTCTCTGAGACCACTGCCAACACTGCCTTTGGGGGCAATGTGTATGAAATCTTCCAAATTTAACTGAAATTTTGAGCAACTATAACACAGCAGTTAGCACAGAGGACTGTTTGATAGTTAGGACAGAGGACTAAGTCTGGTAGTTGGAGCAGAGGACTAAAGCTCTGACCTGTTAATCAGATGGTTCCTTTGTCAAATATACAGGAGTTTGAATCATTCAACTTCATTTGCCTGCTGTGTGACCTTCAGCAAGTCATTTAACCAGACTGTGCTTTGGGGCTATTGTGCATTTCGACAGGACTGCAAGCCAAGTAGGTACCTATGAAGAGAAATTACTCACCTGAAAAATACTTTGAAAACACTGATTCAAATGAGAAATGCCACATTTACTTCTTGTTCCTGAAAGAAAAAGGAACAGCTGCATCAATGATACATTTTGTGACTGAAAACAAAATACATTTTCTTTAACAAGTAAATATATTTTCAGTAACACATCAATCAAATAATCAGACTACATCCCTTAAATTATGTCATAACACCTACTGCTTTACAGCTCCTGTAAGCTCTGTCAGTATAACTAGCCCTTGTGTTACTGAACACTGTATAAATGGTGATGGCTAATAACATCTGAGCACATCATTTGTGCATGACGTAAGGAGAAATGTCTTAGAGTGTAAGTTAACCATATACCAGTCAGCATAGCCCACAAGTAACACTGCACGCACAAAGTAATATCTCTGTAACTTTACAGTGTCACATAGTGACTGTCATGGCTCATAGTTGTGGACTATATGCTGCCACATCACTTGTGCACAAGGTTTTCTTGGTGGGTTATCATGATGTTGCCATCGGCTGCCCAGTGTCACTTTCACCAGTGATGGGAAAAACAACAGCAAGTGCACACTGGTAACTGGCTATGGCAGTTGCACACCAAACCAACACATGATCAAGTTATACAGAATGCAGCAGGCTATAAACATCCTGCATGCAGTAGCATGCTCATATAAAAGGGCTCCCTGACTCCTCCAAACAGAACAGGTTTTGAGTAGGTCAAACACTGTCTTAATGACTATCCATTTTTAGGACAAGGTGGTGTTAAAGAGCTCCTCAGCAGCTCCCTGTGGGTTATGGACTGGAGTCATTAGCCAAGGTTCAAGTGGGTAGTCTGTGTCACCTGGAAAACAAAACAGAGAGGGGACACGTACACATATCAATATTACGTATGTCACTATATTGACAGAGAAATAACCATGGTTAACAGCACTATAATAGTTTGCACTAACAACTAGATGACCATGACAAATCCTATCATGCAAGAAGTAGTGGTATAGTAAACTTGTGTGCCAAATGTGAGAACTGTGAGTGCTGTCAGGATGCTTCGCCAATATATTCATGATGCACCGCCCCCATGTGTCAAACACCACCTGCCATCTGATGGAATCTTAACACTTCTTACTGTGGTACATTTTCCTCAGTGGTCTAAATGGAACCCCTTATTGCAACATGGGTGGAATCTAGCACACCAAACACCTCAGAAAAGCATGCCATTCTGTAGAAGGCACATATGGTAAGGGCTTTGTCCTGTGGTGAAACCAAGAAACATACATGTGCCAAGAGTATATCAAGGAACAGTTGCAGTATCTGTGAGGCAGAAGCCTAAAAGACACCAAATGTGTCACCAGTTTGTCTCTGATAGGTCCCTGTAGCAAATACAGAAAAGTGTATTTACACCTTAGTATCCTTCACGAACAGGTAAGAAAAGCATCCCTCCCATTACCATTTGCAGGCCCTACAGCTCACCAAAGCCCTTATCATATCCCTGTCCACTCTAAATCTATCCAGTAAGTCCTATTTACCAGAGTTCAGGTTCACATGTTGTTACTAGGCTATTGGCCCTACGGCCTATACAAGCCTAGCCATAACAATTCCCTGGCTATTTCTTCCCTCACTATTTACTTCCCTGGAGCCCTGTCTAGCAGGGCGAATGACGTGATCCCCGGGGTGAATTTCCTTTCTCCCATCCAATCGTCAAGGTTCCTTTTGAAGAGGGCCAGAGAGGTGGTCTGCTTGACATGTATAGGCAGTCTATTCCAGAGTCTGGGGAGTCTCTGGTTCAGGAACCTAACCCTCCAGCATGTTTTGTTTATTGTGATGACAAGGTTTAGATCCCTGGAGCGTGTGGCTCTAAGGGATTGGGATTTCTTTAAGTGTAGCATGTCCAACAGCTCTGGGTTTGACATGGCCTTGTATGTTAAGCAGAGATCACCTCTGAGTAGACGATATGCGACAGAGTATAGCTGGAGTTTTTTAAGGCGGTCAGCATAGGGCATCTGCTTTAGGCCTGTGATTCTTTTAGTGTGGTACTTCTGCGGCCTTTCCAGTTGTTGCAGATGAGAGGTACATACCAAATGGGACGTTGTATTCTATAATGGGTCTAATGAGGGATGAGTGCAGTGGGACAATGACCTCCTTTTTTCCGGATGAAAAGCCGTTAGTGATGAGGTGTGCCACATAGAAGGATTTCCTGACTGTTGTGGCGATGTAGTTATCGAAGGTGAGACCACTTTCCACATGTGTCCCTAAGTCTCTTATCACACTTTTGGTGTTTAGTTTACTGCCACCTATGTGGTAATTCACGGGTACATGTTTTTTCCCAAAGGGGATAACTATACATTTCTTGGCATTGAGCTTGAGCCCATTGTTCTGGCTCCAAGCATCTGTTTCTGTAAGGCCCGTTTGTAGAGTATCCACATCATTTGGGGATTCAATAATGGCTCCCAGTTTGCAGTCATCTGCGAACTTTGTTAGCCAGAGTCCCTTAGTGTTGGCCTGTACTTCAGAGAAATAGATGCCAAACAAGAGCGGTCCCAAGACTGAACCCTGGGGTACTCCACTTGTCACTTGTCTCGAGCTAGATTTGGAGTCAGCTACTTTTACAGTGTGGGTTCTGTCAGTAAGCCAATTGGCAACCCATCGAGTGATGTAGGGATTAATGCCCAGCTTAGTAAGTTTATCTATGATTCCAGAGTGTGAGATGGTGTCAAAGGCCTTGGCAAGGTCAGATAGGCTGTGTGGCCCACCTTACCCTCATCCACGGCTCTGCAGATTGATTTGAAGAAGTCAATCAGGTTCAGGAAACAAGACTGGCCCTTCACAAACCCAAACTGGGTGGGGTCCAGTGTTTGAATGTTGCCAAAGTCTTTGTTTATAAGTTGCATGACAATATGTTCCATGGCCTTGCAGATCAGGCTCATCAGGCTGATGGGGCGGTAGTTCCCAGGATCGAAGGTGGATCCCCCCTTGTGGAGTGGGATAACTGTAGCTGTGCGCCACTCAGTGGGCACAAAGCCTGAGGTGAGGCTATGATTAAACATGACACTTAGGTGAGGTGCCAGTTCATTTTGTAGTTCATGTAGTACACAGCCTGGGATGTCCTCTGGTCCCATGGATGCTGCATTCTTAGCTTTGGAGAGTGTTTTTTTTTTTTTTACCTGTGTGGCCGTTATTATTGGAATTTGGCAATCTTCCAGAAATGAGATGGGCCATTTAGGGGGTGAAGTTGGCACTGAATCGATCTGCCAGGATATTGGCAATATCCTTGGGATCAGTATATTTAATGCCATTCTGTTGTAGCTCAGAGCAGATCTGAGCATTGCCATTTAGATTCTTGACATTGTTATAGAATGCCCTGTGGTTGCCTTTGGAAGCTTTGTCAATTTTATTTTCGTAACTAGATTTGGAGGATTTTATGAGGGATCTCAGCTTCTTACTGAGGCTGGTAAGGGAGTTTTTTGCATCCTGGGATTTTCCTCTTTTCTGCAACAGTTTCTTCCTTTTGTTGTAAAGTTTGTTTATGGCAGGGGACCACCAGATTGGCTTCCTTTTTATGGAGGAGAGCATCTTGGTTCTATTTGGGATGGCACGATTCATACATGAGTGGATGTGCTCGTACAGTGCCTTAGTGTAGGATTCGAAAGTCAAACTTTTAGTTCCCGTCTACATGGGTGTCATGAAGTTTGTCACTTCTGACTTGAGTAGCATGAAGTTGGCTTTGGAGAAGTTTTTATGGAGGTTTCCTTACTGGGGGGTGGGGGTGGGATGAGGATGTTAAGGATGATTAGCTTATGGTCAGACCTGACCAACGAGGGGGTGACGATAGGTGTGGAGCATTGCTTTCCCATGTTGGTAATGACCAGGTCTAGGATACTGGAGCCTCTGGTGGGACTATGGATTAGTTGATCCAGGGCATTGGAATTTATGAATTCCAAGAACCGTTGGGCAAAGGTGTTGGTACACGAGTAGTTTTCCCAGTTAATGGCAGGGTAGTTGAAATCACCTAGTATGATTTATTATTTGTCTCTACCTTCTTCACATAAGCCAAAGAGTGATACTTAATGCACTGGGATTCAGAGCATCAGAAACAAACAGGTCAAAGCATGAAAAAGTAAAGCTTGCAGCAAAACTGAACATCATCACCAACTGCAAAATGTTTGGAAAAGTTGTGGATTTGTTCTATATAACCTATCTATGACAGACATCAAAAAGTGACTATGAATCTCAAAACGCAGGAAGAAAGCTTAATTTACATAAGTTGCAGATTTTTAACACATTTCTCATTTGTAACATTGCATCGTATTATTCTCTCATTGGCAGAAGACTTCTAAAATCAGTTTCTAACTGCTGCTCTTAAGTGCAGCTTATGATTCTGAATCACTTAAGTGCTCTGTGTGTGGAATATAAAATGTAGCAAGGCACATACCTGCTGCTCTTAAGCATAACTTTGAATATCAAAGCCTCCCATGATGCACTATCTTTATTACATCCCCATGCTCAACCTCCTGCAGAATAACAAACACATAGTTAGGGTAAAGTTTGTGTTACTGCAAACATACTGACGTATGCACTATTTTAAAAGCTATATCATGACTTGTTACTAGTAGACTATGTCTGCAATTAACACCTGTGCTACACTACCTATTCTAGAAGATCTATTTTCCTGTCTAGCTTAGACTCCTTATAATTCACACTTATTTCTGCTTGCTATCATCATTTGCTTATTACCCTATTATATTTTTTTATTAGTTATTTATTTTATTGGCATTGCTGACTGGGAGATTCTGCCTGGGTATTTAAGAAATGCCTCTTTTCAGCAGAGACCCAGGAAGAAAAGCTCAAACAGTACAAGTAATCAAGTACTTAACATATTCTTAGTTGAAGATAAAGTAATACACAGTTGTGAAAGAAGAACAAACATCAGGGTAATGCAGTTAGAGCAATACACAGCAAAACAGTAGGCCCGATTCCAAAAGACTTGCTCTCAGTGTTAGTGACCACTTACACTGACAGCAGGTCTTTTGGAATCTGGCACCCAGTATAAGCCTGTTTATAGTCAGGCCTTACACCAAACACTGAAGTAAGTCATGTACACTATGAGTAAGTCTTTCGGAATCAGAGCAGACTTGCAATGATAGCAACTCTTTTGGAATCTGGCCCAGTAAGTAATAAAAAGTCTGAAAACATTGATAACACAAAGAAAAAAACATACATTTTTACTAAAACTTAAGCAATCTTAAGCAGAATGCTAAGAGGTGGACTTACAACTGTAAAACATTAAGATCAGACTTGGAGCTATACAAAACTGTAAACATAGGATGTTACGAGAAGTATGCTTGCACTTTAGAATTATACCTAGAGGGCTACGTGTTCTCCGTATGCCCATCTACAGAGACAAACACCCAGATTTATTGGCTAAATGGCAAAAGATTAACTTAGACTGCAGTTACAAGTATATGAAACTCTTGAATTCTTTCTGCCACATGAAATGGAACTTATTATTGAGTCACTACATTCTCATCTGCTAAATGATTATTCTAATGAAGAATCTTTATCTAAGTTCGAAGCACTTTTTCAAAAAATAGCGCTTTATGACATGCAGCTTCAACAACAGAAATCTAGGAAGCTGGAACATGATTATTCTGATTTTACATCAAGGAATATTTTTGTTTGGTCCAAACGTGAACCACGTAGGACTGAATCAGTGAATGAGCATACAGCCTTGTCATGAGGTACACGTACTACAGAAGCAGCATCTTTTCGGCATCCAGCGTCAGGCCCGGTTGTGGGCCAAAGTACCTCTCAACTATCCCTGATTTTCAGGGATGTCCCCGATTTTGACACAAATTTTAGCTCTGTCCCTCTTAATCCCTTTTAGCACAGGTGCCTTTTGGACAAAACTGGTGAATTATGCTTAATAAATAATGACAATAATTAAGAGCTGAAAATTTATTTTACTTCAGAAAATGTATATTAATTCACATACTGTAATTCTGTTAATACCTTAAGTTAATAGAACTAATATGTTAAAAGTGTCCCCGATTGTCCCTGATTTTTCCTGGATTTGTCCCTGATTGGTTGAGAGCTAATCCAATTTGGTTGTTACCAATGGAGCAGGTGCTGAGGAAGCAGAAGTTTCTACACAGTCAGCTAGTGGAGCTTCCTGTGACATTGTGGTTACTTCAAATATTTCTGCTGCTGATACATCTGCGATGGGAGCTAGGCCCAAAACAGGCACTACATTTTTTTGCAGAGCGTCCCACAGTCATTCCCCCATTGAAGAGATTAGGGCAAAAAAGGTGCCGCAACTGTTGTACAGGGGAGACACAAAAAGATTGCAGCAAGGCTGGCCCCACTGATGAAAAATTGATTCTGTCACTTTGTTGTCAAGGGACCACTCATGAGGTAGTAGAATGGACCTGCTCAATTTGTCTGCTATCATGCTGGACTTTCCCGGAATGTGCATTGCTATCAGAAAATGGCTGGATGAGATCGCCCATTGCCATAAGTTGAGTGCTTCTCAGCACATGGGTTAAGATCTGGTTCCTCCTTGTTTGTTGATGTACCAAATTACTGACATCCTGTCTGTTTGAATTGCAATTGTGCCCAGAGGTAGAGCATCCTGAAAAGTTTACAACACTAAAAGCACTATTTTCATCTCCAGGACATTTATATGCAAATTGACCTCTTCCAGGGTCCAAGTGCCCACCCCAGCTAATCTGGGATGCATCCATGGTCACTATGGCCTTGGGTTGAGGAAGAATGAATGGATGGCCTTGTAAAAGATGATCTGATCTTATCCACCACCAAAGGTTATGTTTTGCATACCTGTGTGATTCGTATTTGTATTGACATCCACCAATAAAGAATTGACCATTGGGATGCTAGTATCCACTGAATAATTCTCATATGATATCTTGCCAGAGGGACTAGAATTATGGCCACTGACACTGACCCCAAGGCTTGAAGAATCAACCAGCCTGAAATGTTTGCATTCTGAATGGGGGAAGTGAAGCTGTTACAGAAACTCAATTTGCCCCTATGAATTCCAGTGTTTGAGATGGTTGCAATTGTGACTTGTTTTAATTTACTGTAATTCTCAGAAGGGTGCACGTTTGGAGTACCTGGTCTCTCATTATTATGAGTAGATGCCTGGTCGGAACGGTAATGAGCCAGTTGAAATAATATGGAGATACTTGGAATCCCTGCAGTCTCAATTGAGCTGCAACCATTGCAATGCATTTGGTGAACACCCTGGGGGCTGTGGTCAGACCAAATAGCAGGGCTCTGAACTGGTAGTGACTGACTCCCAGATTGAATCAAAAGAACCTCCAGGACTGCCTGTTACTTTTTATGTGATAGTACACATCTTGAAAGTCTATCAATCACACCCAATCGTCCTTGCCTAGGAACAGCAGGATGGACTGAACCGTGACCATTCTAAATTTTGAGTGTCGAACTGACTTGTTCAAATTGTTGAAATCCAGAATTGGTCTCTAGGCCACTGTTTCATTTGGCACTAAAAAAGAATCTTGAGTAAGTTCCATATCCTTTCTGGTCTAATGGGACCTCTTGGATGCCTCTTTTTTTCTAGCAGCTTTTATATTTCCTGTTCTGCTGCCTTCCTCTGATTGAGTGGAAAATCAGGAAACTTTTGTGAGGATGGAGGTGGAAGGGAAAAGGGAATTATATAATCTCTGAAAATAATCCTCTGCATCCAGGTATCTTTTGTGATGGAGGCCGTGGTGGTGCAGCGGTTAGTGTTGTCACCTCACAGCAAGAGGTTCTCCGGTTCGATTCTCGGCTGGAGCACCTTCTGTGTGGAGTCTGCATGTCCTCCCTGCGGTCGAGTGATGTTTAAAGACATGCAGGTAGGTGTGTGTGTGAATGTGTGTGCCTTCATTGAAGGTTGGGTGTCGGGCTGGCACCTCGGCACTGTAAAAATCTACTGCCAATCATAAGCGGACTGGCATTCCTCTGTGGCAACCCCTAACCGGGAAAAGACGAAATACATTACTTTTTACCCAGGTATCTTTTGTGATATCTAACCAGGCTCTCTGGTGCAGGAATAAACAACCCCTGAATGCATCCAGAGGAGGACAATCAAGCCTCCTTTCAGGAGCACTGATAGGGCCTGTCAGAGAACATGTCTCTAGATGCTTGGTTTTGCAGACCACCTCTGCTGCATGGGTGGCGTCTTCCATCAGCATTCCCCCCTCTGCCTCTGGGGGAACCATCACCACATGGATCCTGGAAAGGACTCTGAGATTTTTTGAACCACACTTTCCACCCTCCTCACTGTTTCCTAGAAGAGGTCCTTTGAGGGGTCAAAAACATACTCTTACAGCAAAGATAGTCTTTTCATCTTTTTCACACCTAGAGAGTGTGTCTTTCACCTTGGGACCAAATAATGAAGATCCATCAGAGGGTGCATTGACAAAAGAAGACTAGAACGGCTCCACAAAGTCACACAAGCACATCTAGCCTTGTCTCCTTATCGAGATGCCTGAATCCATCAACCTTTAGGTACTCTCTGCTGCATGAGAAATAAGCCTCATGGATGAATTTGAAATGGATTAAAGGGTAGTCAACTGAGAGGCTACCAAAGCTCGAGTCTCTGCAGCAGTGGTCACTGAAAGACTGACAGTTCATTTATCAAATCCCTTTGCAACCTAGTGAAATGTGCCAAATAATTTAGTGACCTAACAGCAAAGGTCACTGAAGCATAGACATGCTTCCCAAAGCTGTACAAAGCCCTGGACTCTCTATTAGGGGGATGAAGAGTGGAACTTTGTTCCACAAGTTCCTTCTTTGTGGTCACTGCCAAGACCACGGCATCCACTGGTACTCCCTTGTTCCAGTATTCCTTTCCTTTCAGAGTTGCTAGAATTCAGTAAGGTCTCTTGGGGATAGGTTCAACCGCATCAGGTTCCTTCCATGCCCACTGAGAGATCAAATCAATGATCAGTGGAAGGAGTTACCCAAGAGGTAAATGGGCCAGATCCAAATGCCTCCAGAAACACTGATTCCGCAAGAGAAGAATTTTGGGAGGACCAACCACCCCATTGCTTGAGCATCTCCAGAATGTCTCCAAATGAGACATCTTCTGATGGTGATCAAGGGGATCCTTCTCCTTCATCGAAATCAGTGTCCTCTGTGATGGATTCCTGTGGGGAATCCAAGTGCCTCCTCTTGCAATTTCTCTTTCGGGACACTTCCTCTATGGGATATTCCGGGGGAAGTGTCGGAAGAGACAGTAATATCCTGCTGGGTAGTCTGTACGGGTTGTACTGGCTGTCCCTGTGGAGTTGAATGCTGAGGCTCACAGCGCAGAGACATATGAGATGTTGAAGGAAGACGCAAGGGGGAAGGGATCATCCATCCCACTGAAGCAGAGAATAATCTATCCACTATCTCAAAGGCAGACTGTCCCGGGAGAAAGAAGTCAGGTTTCTGCCCCATTGGCCCCATCTGCTCCAAAGGCAATCTACCTGATGCAGAGGTCAGAGCCGAGCCATCCAGGGCAGAGGCTCCAAGGGGCAGAGACAGCTCAGAAAACTTCGGAGTTGACTCCAACTCCTCAGATCTGACCAGAACGCTTTGGCTCCAACAGCCATTTCACTCCGAACTTGTTAGAGCTGGGGTGCTCAGAGAAACCCTCAGATCCAAGGACACCACCATCGTCGGATCTAATCCAGATGGTCTTGGCAAACTCAGAACAGAGGACTCTGAAATGAAATGTCCAATCGGAGAAAAAGCCAATATTGGAGGGGTAGAGCTGGCTGAGACTTCCTGACCCTAGGGGGCAGAAGTCGGGAGAACCCCCATCTGTATCTGCACCAAGAGAAACTTCCACATCATTCTATCCATGTTGGCTTCTGTGAGACTCCTGGAAGAAGGAGATGAAGCAATAGAAGGTGACTTGGAATACTATCTCCCACGGAAGGGAGATGGGACCCTAGATGGCAGTCTGTCTATAAAGGGAGAGTATCGGATCTGATGAAGTACCTTAGGACCTGAAGTACTCGGATCTGAAGACATTTTAGATGATCCTGATGAAGTCTTGGAAATAAACTATCTCAATAACAAAAAAAAAAAACTGACTGTGACCTAAGCATTCACCCATCAAAGGGTAGACCCACACAGTTGAACATATACCAGTAAAATTCACACACCTTTAACCCAATAAACCATCAGACACAAGCCACTAAATAAGAATATTTACCTGAAATAAGTTAAAGTATTGCTTTGCAAACAAATGTGCAACCAGTACAGAACTTACACAAAGAACTGAAAATATTTACCTGTGTTAGTTAAAAAGGCAAACTCTGCCTTTAATATTCAGCTCTCAAAATCAAATTGATTTTCAGAGTCCGTACATGAACTTGATCTCTGTCTCAAGTGTATGCTCCAGCCTGCAGATCCAGTAACTGAACTGCAGTAATTCTCTGTAGTAACAGTCTGACTCTACTTATGTAAGTTCTACATGGGAATTCTTGCAGTTAATGCTTTGATTCAAATTTCTGAAAAAAAAATGCAAAAAAAGCTTTGTTTCTACTGTTACATGTTCATGGGGAGGGTAATATTTAACAAGCTGAAGTCCAAATAAAGAAATAACCTTTAATCTAGCACATCTACAACAAGCATTAACTCTTCAACACAGTACACATTTATGCAGCAAGGCAGACTACTTTTTTAAACCATAATACATTTTTGCAGAAGAAAATGCAATTATATACCGTTTTACATATTTACTTTGACATTTTTATTTATTGAAAAAACAAGTACAGTACTGGTTATGTTTAGTTTTATCCTTAAAACAAGTATTTACTTTTTAAAATGGGATATAGCTTTAATGAAGCCTACTTCACTTCTCATGCATTTTTATAAAAGCAGTAACATTTTTAAGTTTATTAGTCTTTCGCCATGTAAAAAATAAATAAAGGATTGCATGTACAAACTTTGAACAAATGAATTATAAGCAAGATCATATGCAAAACTGCTCTTGCACAATACTAAAGTCTATGACTACTTACATACTGCAAAAGTAATTTCCATAATTTTTCATGATGTGTACGTGCATGTGTCTATAGGACTGTTCCTTATCTAATACCAGTGCGCATAAACTGTCAAGAATATTCAGCAAATATGAAGGAGAGTACGACTAACTTGTTTATTTTCTCTAGAAGGCTGTTTATGCAGTATTTTCTGACAAGGGCCTTAATTTCTGAAAAATAAGTGAACACAGAAAAATTCTGTCTGCTTAGTCACCAGAAGGCATCAACTTCTCATTTGGTTTACTTGAATAGTTAGCATGTCAGTTTATGTGATGGAAACAAAACTGAGTGACACTATTCAATTTCAAATTACTTTAAAAGGTGGAAGCATGCTGCAACCATCATGGTATTCAACACAAACACATCTACAAACTCTGAGATATTTCATTCATATGTACTCTTCAGGTTTCAAAAACAAGCATGAATAGCTAAATCTGAGCTAGATACAACTATACAACAAAATACTGTTATTCTAAACATTATTCTATTTCAAAATATGTATTAAAGGAGTGGTGGCACATTGCACATTCCTTTATTTGCCCTAGGATGCTGTGGGCTTAAACAATGTAGGAAGATACTTAGAAAAATGACTTAATACTCTTCCTTTGCTCATTTTAAGGATCGTCCGTAATAATGCATTATTAAAAAATACTGTAAGTAAAATCTGGCAAGTTATAAAAATCTCAGACTCTCAGTGCCATCTACTTAATTACACACACACACACACACTGTTGTATATGTAATGTCTGGCGACATCTAACTAAACTATCTAATTATGTAAGTTCTCCAATTACTACCTTAGATCTGAACAATATGACAATTTAACTTTGCAGAAAAAAGTATTATAATAAAATCCACCAACTGCTTTATCTAAACCTGCTCTCCTTTTTTGGAACTCTATATCCTCATGTTAGAATTTTTCCAAATCTATGCCTGCTGAGGTAAGCTCCCCTCAGTCATTTCACTAACCTCTCACAAAGCACCTACTTCAGAACTTATCCAACTGAACCTTTCCTTCAATTCTTAATTCATTCTACCTTATAAAATGAAGTAACAACAACTTAAACATATGAATCCAGTGTATAGTGCTGCTAGTCAGTGACTTCAGTTACTTCTACTAAATGTGTGGAACTCTCTAATTTCTCTGCATTGTCTTATAAGTTGTTTCTTTCAATGTAATTCTCGTAGTGACTATCATTTTTGCCTTTGGCCTGGGTCATGGCTGAAAAGGGTTTTTAGACTAGAACATCTGCTCCATTAACAAAATAATAAAAGTATACAAAAGACTAAAAACATACCAAGTATAACACAGTCAAAAACTTCACTGATGGTTGCCAGGAATAAGCGCTTTCATCTGAACCTTAAAAACTTCATTAGAGTCCCAATCTTAACAGCCTTAAAGACTTCATTAGAGTCCCGATCTTAACAGTGTTTGGAGGGGGCGTGCTTAAAAGAAAGTTATGAACATACCATAATGATAGGTCCGTGTTGTCTTCTTTTCACCTGGTTCAACGTGTTTGTTGTTGGACCTAGCTGGGTCTGACCTTTGTGCCTTACATCAAAGCTTAGGATCCAAGGGTTCTGAGTCCTCCCCTACCCACAATTCCCCTCTCCTGCCTGAATTATCTCAGATTGAGTTTGCTAACTGACCATAAAAAGTCATTATGTAAATATATGTAGACATATATCCATTTACATTATTGTGTTTATTCTTGTTCTCCTTGTCCATTTAAGTGTAAGAGATACAAGGGATCAGACAGGGTCTATAGGAGGTCTGGCCAATCGCTAGAAGTACAATGACAATTTAGTAGGGGAAAGGATGGAGGGGAGTTGAACTAGACAAAAAGACAAGAACACAGATCTATTGTTATAGCAAGTTCATAACTCTCATTTCAAATGTTGTATTTTTTTCATATGATTCTACGTATGACACCGATTCCCAAGCTACCTGACAGGGACCCTGGTGGACTCAAGGAAGGATATTCTTAACTATGGCAGAGACGAAAGATATGCGAGTCCTGGATTGCACATCTGACTTCTTGTGAGATACAAAGGTCTGAGCTGAGAACCAAGTTGCTGCTGCACACACATATTATTGGTATATGTGACTGACAGGAGCTCATTTTGCAAAGGCTGTTGTGATTGCCATTGCTCTGGTAGAGTCCACCTTAGGCTCTGTAAAGGCATGCCTAGTGAATTACAATCAAATGAAATGTAACTGACTAATCATCTTGAGAGGGTTGCCTTAGAAACTGATTGTCTCATCTTTTTCTTGGAGAAGGATATGAACAATTGATCTGATTTTCTTATAAGTCTTGGTACAATGGAGATAGAAAAAGAAGTTATGTACCTACCATAACGTTCCATGTTAGTTGTCTTCATCTCGCCTTCTTTCTTGCTTGTTGGGATCGGAGCTGACCCTCGGCTCCGACTTGGCCATCTTCTATAGCTCGAGAGCTGTTTACTGGCTCAAGGCTACCCCTTATCCCATGATGCCTAGCGTTAGCTACCCAGATCTAGTTTGTAATAGCTAACCCCAGACATAGCAAGAATAATCTGATCAAACTAACAGGTTGGGCATATCTGTTATACTCTCTGAGTCAGTAGAAGAAACAAACCAGAAATACTCAGCTGGTGAAAACTAAACTCCCCTCGGTCCAATAGGACAGGGGGATGGAGGGGGGGGATGCAAGAAAGAAGACGAGATGAAGACATCTAACATGGAACGCTATGGTAGGTACATAACTTCTTTATGATAAGTTGTCTATCTCGCCTTTGTTTCTTGCTTGTTGGGGTAGTGTCCCTAGCACCTATGATCCTGGGTGGCTCATTGGAACAGACTCTTCAGAACAGTGGAACCAAAGTTAGCTCTATTCCTGGAGGCCATGTCTAACTTGTAATGAGAAATGAAGGTGTGAGGATTTGCCCATGTGGCCGTGGCACAAATAGAGTCCATGGGCAACCTAGACTGGAAAGCTACAGAAGTGGCCAAAGCCCTAGTAGAGTGGCATTTCAGTTTGGCAGATAATTCTTTGTTTCTTAGTTGATAAATGAAGGTGATAATGTGAGACAACCACCTGGACAGGGTCACTTTGGAAACTGGGAGACCTTGTTTACCCCTAGCATAGGAAAGGAAGAGTTGGCCCGACTTCCTTATATCCTTAGCTCTATGCAGGTAAAAACGCAGTTGTCTATGAACACCCAAACGGTGTAACTTGTATTCTGCCTTGTTGGTGTAGTTAGGGAAGAACACTGGAAGGTCTATGGATTGGTTCCAATTATTTTCTGAGCACACTTTAGGAAGGAAGGATGGATTAGTTCTCAGCGCTACCCTATCCTTGTGAAAGACTAAGTACGGAGAACGAACGCTTAGTGCTTGAAGTTTCGATACACGTTTGGCTGAGGTAATAGCTACCAGAAAGAGAGTTTTCCAAGATAGAAACTTAAGGGAGTAGGAAGCTGCTGGTTCAAAAGGGGGCAAAATCAAGGAGGTTAGTACCAAATTAAGGTCCCAAGGAGGAGGGGGATCTTTCACTGGGGGCCTAAGGAGAGTAGTCCCTCTAAGAAAGGCTTTACACAGCTTATGAGACATGATATTTAGATTAGAAAAGCCAACATGATAGTTAGATATGGCTGCTAGTTGAACCCTGATTGTGGCAGAAGCAGATCCAGAGTGAAAAAGCTCAGTTTGTAATTCCAAGATCTCATGAACTGGGGCTGAAAAGGGATCTATGTTCCTAGCCTCTGCCCAATAAGAGAAACGTTTCCATTTACTAGCATACGTCTTCCTAGTAGCTGATTTGTGAGAGGATACAATAATTTCACGCACAGCTGGGGAAATGATGGGAAGCCTGGCTAGGGTTTGCATTGGATCAACCAAGCTGTGAGCTGGAGGGTCTGGAGGGATCGATACAGCTCTCCTGATTGATGAATCAGCAGGTCTGGAATAGGATCCAAGGTCCAGGGCTGCCCGAGGAGGTAACGGTGCAGGAACGGAAACCAAATCTGTCGAGGCCAGTAAGGAGCAATGAGGATCATTTTGCAACCCAACAATATCGCTTTCTGTATGAGTTTGGGTATAAGAGGAAAAGGCGGGAAGGCATAAAGAAGTCCCTGAGGCCAATCATGGACTAGAGCATCTCTGGGAGGATAACCGGGAAGCGGTAGAAGGGAGAAATAGTTGCTGCATTTGGTGTTGAAGGAGGTTGCAAACAGATCGCAGCAAGGCTGTCCCCATTTGCGGAAGATGAGATCCACAACTACCTGATTCAGAGACCACTCGTGAGGCATGAGTATAGCTCACTGAGCCTGTCCGCTATGACGTTGGACTTCCCAGGGATGTACATTGCAATCAGAAATCGTTGGGAGGAAATCGACCACTGCCAGAGTCTGAGTGCTTCTCGACATAGGAGGTAGGACCTGGTTCCGCCCTGCTTGTTGATGTACCACACTACTGACATGTTGTCCGTCTGAATTGCAATGGTCCCAGGAGGGAGTGAGTCCTGAAATGCTTGCAACGCTAGTAGCATGGCTCTCATCTCCAAGACATTTATGTACAGATGGTACTCGTGAGGTTGCCATATGCCTTGGACTGTCCTGCCCTGATAATGCCCCCCCCCATCCCATCAGTGAGGCGTACGTGGTCACTGTGGCAACCGGAGGGGGTTGGATGAATGGTCTGCCCTGAGACACTAGCGGGGAGACCATCCACCAGGAAAGGTGTCTTTTGCAAGTTTCTGTAATCATGAACATGTGAGACATGGGGAGTTGTTGAAAAGACCACTGTGTGAAGAGAAGCCACTGAAGGATGCTCATGTGGAAGCGGGCTAGAGGTATCAAAAGATTTGCCGCCGCCATAGAACCCAGAGTTTGAAGGACCAACCGGACTTGTGCCTTTTTGCATTGCATGAGAATATGAACTTGCTGCCGAATCGTGGCCACGCTGTCCAGTGGTAGTCTTGCGGACATACTTTTTGTATCTAGATCTGCTCCTATATAGGTAATAGATTGACAGGGCAACAAGGCAGATTTTTTGAAGTTTATAGTAATGCCTAACTGGGCACAGATTGCGATTGTATAGTCCCTGGCTTGAAGAAGTTGATGCCTGGTAGTAGCAGTAAGGAGCCAGTCGTCTAGATAAGGAAACACCTGGAATCCTTGACGTCTCATCTGAGCCGTGACCACTGCCATACATTTGGTGAACACCCAGGGGGCTGTGGTGAGACCAAAGGGCAGAGCTCTGAACTGATAATGACTAGCTCCCATCCGGAAGCGAAGGAATCTCCTGGAGCGCCTGTCCATCTTGATGTGATAGTACGCGTCCTGGAGATCTATTGAGCACATCCAATTGTCCTGACCCAAAAAGGGTAGAATGAACTGAAGCATGACCATCTGAAACCTTGTTCTTTGAACAGACTTGTTTAGTCTGCTGAGATCCAAAATTGGTCTCCAGTCCCCTGTCTTTTTTTGGTACCAAAAAGAACCTTGAGTAAGTTCCGGATCCGAGTTGGTCTGCCGGGACTTCCTGAATGACTCCTTTTTCTAGCAGTCTTGAAATTTCTGTGACTGCTTGGGCCCTCAGACAGGGTGGAACATCTTGGGGGGATTTGCTTGACGATAGGGGAGATTGGAAGAAGGGAATTACGTAGCCTCCGGATATGATTGAGTGCACCCATTTGTCTTGCGTAATGTCTTGCCAGGATTTTGGGTACAGTGAAAGTCTTCCCCCGACTGCCTCCAGAGGTGGGCAGTCGGGCAACCCTTCAGGGATGCTGGAAGGGCTTGTCAGAGAAAGATTCTCTGCTGCCCTGGTTCGGCGGACCCCCTCTGCCTCGAGGGCGGCGTCTGTTGTTGTTATTTCCTCCTCTGCCCCTGGAGGAAAAATCACTATGTGTATCAGGCGAGGCTCCCTGGGATTTCCGAAACCACATTTTTCCACTCTTCTGACCTTTGGGATATGGTCTGGAAGGAGTGGAAAAACGGACTCCCACGGCAGAGAGAGTCTTGTCTTCCTGTTCACACCAAGTGAGAGTGTCCTTCACCTGTGGTCCAAAGAGAAATGAACCGTCAAAGGGGGTGTTGGTGAATGACGCTCTAAAGGGCTCCGCAAAATTACACTGCCGCATCCATGTGTGTCTCCTAAGGGCCACGCCTGTGCCTGTGGCTCTACTCGCACCATTGGCTGCATAGAAAATGAGCTTCATGGAGGAGTTAATCACTGAATTAAGGGTCGCCAGCTGAGAAGCTACTTTAGCTTGAACCCCTTCAGCTGATGGATCCTGGAGGGTATTTCCAAGCTCTTTTAGGAGATCCCTCTGAAGCCTGGTAAAATGGCATAAGTAATTCAGTGACCTCATGGAGAAGGTCGCTGAAGCAAACATTCGCTTCCCATATCTGTCCATAGTCCTAGACTCCTTGTTAGGAGGATGGACAGAGGAAGAAGTTTCCGCTAATTCCTTTTTAGTGGCTGCTGCTACTACCATGGCATCCACGGGAACACCCTTGGTAAGAAACTGTTTGTCAGGGGGTGCAGTAATAACCTTGCCAGGCCTCCTAGGGGTTGGTTCGACTGTATCCGGGGCTGACCAAGCCCTTCGAGCCACCACAGAGATTAGTGGATCGAAGGGTGGAAACACCCAGGAGGTGGAAGGGCAGGAACCAAACACATCCAGGAATACGGATTTGTCCTCAGTAGGGGCTAGGGCAGTCCAGTTACCCCTCTGCCTAAGCATTTCTAGGATGTCCGAAAAGGAAACATCTTCAGAGGGGGATCTCGGGGACCCTTCCGATTCATCCAAATCCGTATCCGAAGTGACAGACTCAGGGGAGTCAATGTGCTTCCTCTTGCACTTCCTCTTCCGAGGGGCCTCCTCTAAATGATCAGGGGAGGCCTCGGAAGAAGAGGAAACACCCAATGGGGTGCTCTGGAGCATCGGTTCCCCACGGTTGGGGTCTGGAGGAGGGACAGAGGTTGACTCAGGCACTACAGGGGACGGAGTCAGTGGGGTTGAACGTGGTGCTGACTCATGGGCCAGTACACTCCTCATGACAACGAAGGCATTCCCTGCCACGATGCAAAGAAGGATCCGGCTCTGAGGAAACCGGAATCCTCCTCCACACCGAAGGGGACAACTCCAAGGTCGATGTAGGAGCTGAGCCCACCTGCGCCGAAGCTCCGAGAGGGAGCACGGGGACAGAAAAGGGTCCGATGCCACTCGCCCCCTCGGTGCTGACGAGGGAGTCTCGGCGCCCAGATCCCTCGACAGAAGGTACCATCGAGGGGATCGGAGCTGATGAAGGAACCGAAGGGGAAATCGTTATCGGTGCCGATGGTTCCACGATTCGAACCCCAACAAACTCCGGCTCCGAGCTCAAAGGAGTCGGAGGAGGAACATCGATGGAAGAGAACAGAGCAGGCACCTGTTGAGGAGGGCTGGATAACATTTTGGCCAGTGCCTGTTACTTCACCAACCTACTGACCACTCTCTCCACGTCATGGTCCGAGAGTCTAGAGGACTGAGAGGAGTGGGAGGATCTATGACTGCGGTCACTCTGCAACAGGGGAGACCGAGGGGCCGAATGTATTGACCCTAGAGATGGGGACCTCAGTCTCTTGTGGGTCCGAGATGGCTCCGAAGATGCTGGTGGAGCCGACTGGGAACCAGCCTCCTCGGTTCCAGCCGGAAAAGAGGTAGTTGGTAATGTTTGGGCCAATGACGGCTCCAAGCGGGGAGCCGACGATTTGGTCAGTTTAGGAGATTTCACCAGCTGAGCCTTGGTTGGTGAATCCTGGGGCTTAAGGAGACCCCTTAATATCAGCTTATTTTTGCGCTCCTGCAGAACCCTTGGGCTGAATGCGTGGCATACAGAACAAGAGTCCTGCAGGTGCACTGCACCTAAGCAATAGACGCAAGAAGTGTGCCCATCTGTCAGAGACATTTTCTGACAGCATGAGTCACACTTCTTGAATCCAGACACTTTGGATTCTTTAGACATATCTAGTCCTACACAGAAAGTCTTTGACCAAAGGCCCATCAACAAAAAAAAACTACAACACTAATCTACCAAAAACACAAAAACTATAGTTTAGAAGTTTTTTTTTTTTTTTTTTATAGGAAGCCTCTAACTTATATGGCTACCTATGAAGTAAAAGAGAGACTAAAACTAAATAAAACGTTACAATAAGAACTATAGGGAAGGGGGGGGGGACTCTCTAACTTAAACGAGTTCTAAGGGAAAATACAATAACTCTAAAACTACCACTAAGCTAATTAACAATAAAGTCGAAAGACTAAACTATCAAAAAATAACCCTTAATTCGCAACAAAAAGTATTAAACTAACTTACAACAGCCTGAGCCAGTAAGAACGAACCTCGCAGCTGAAGTGGCAAACGAGATCTGGGTAGCTAGCGCTAGGCATTATGGGATAAGTGGTAGCCTCGAGCCAGTAAACAGCTCTCAAGGTATAGAAGATTGCCGAGTCGGAGCCGAGGGTCAGCTCCAATCCCAACAAGCAAGAAACGAAGGCGAGATAGACAACTTAACATCTTAAGTTGTCTGTCCACAGCTGATGTGTGCAACATGTATTCTCCTTTGTTGGTAAAACTGGGGAAAAAAATTGGCAAGTCAATTTGTTGATCTAAGTTAGATTTGGAAACCACTTTAGGGAGGAAGGAAGGATTTGTTCTCAAAGACACTCTTTCTTTATGAATGACAAGGAAGGAAGCCTTGCACGAGAGTGCCCGTAGTTTTGACATTCATTTGGCAGATGTAATGGCAACCAAAAAATGGTTTTCCATGAAAGAAACTTCATATCTATGGATGCTGCTGGTTCAAAGGGTTTTTGTGTTAAAGACTGAAGTAAGATGGTGACATCCCAGGGGGGAAGTGGATCATGAACTGGGGATCACAATAAAAGGTACCTCTCAGAAAAGCCATGGAAACTTTGATGGAAGCAATGGAAGCATTATTGAACAGTATGTGGAAGTTTGAAATGGCTGCTAATTGCACTTCAATTGTAGAATAACTTGACCCAGCCTGAAAAGCACTGAAAGAAATTCCAAAATTTTTGGAAGCGATGCTCAAAAGGGATTTAGCCCATTAGGTGATGCCCAAATGCAGAAACACTTCCATTTGCTCTTGTAAGTCTTTTTTGTTGAGTTCCTTTCAGAGGAAGATATGATTCGAACTATTGGTGAAGAAAGCCTGGCATTTCTGTCAATAGTGGAATTGTCTTGAGGTCTGATAGAGGTAGCCCAGAGGGGTGTGTAAAGACATCTGGGAATGGATCCAAAACCCATGGTGAGTGAACTAGGTGATGCCAAAGAAAGGGGAACCATACCTGCTGAGGCAAGAAGGGGACAATGAGGATGACTCTGGTCTTGCACTCCATTGCTTTATGAACAAACTTTGTGATAAGAGGGATAGGTGGAAAGGCATGAGAGAGACCTGGGGGCCAAGGATGGACTAGAGCATCTCTTGGTGACTGTCGTGTGGATGGATGAGGCCAAAGTGTCTTCTGTATTTGTTATTTAGGTAAAAAGTGAAAAGGTTGGCCCCAGTGGCTGAAAATCTCTGTTGCCACTGTTTTGTTGACAGACCACTCATGAGGCAGTAGTAAAGGTCTGCTCAGTTTGTCCACCAGGATGTTGGATTTCCCAGGTATGTGCATAGCTACCAGAAAGCGGTTCAAAGACATCATCCATTGCCAGATTCTCATGCTTCTCAGCAAACAGAGTATGACTGATTTCATCTTGTTTACTGATGTACCAAACCACCAACATATTGTCCGAGTGAATGGCAATCACATCCTTAGGTAGATGGTCCTGAAATGCCTGCAACATAAGGAAGACCACTCAAGTCAAAGACATTCGTGTGAAGAGTGGCCTAAATTGTAGACCAGGATCCTTGGACTGTTTTCCTTTCAAAATGCTCCCCACCCCAAAGGGAGGCATACATGGTCACTGTGACTCTGGGTATTGGGAGAATGGAAGAGTCTACCCTGATTAATTGAGTCTGACAAAATCCACCACAGAACATAGTTCCTCCAGACCTGCATGACTCGTACTCTGCAGTGAAACGGGGTGAAGTTTTTGAGACCACTGTTGAGCTAGCATCCACTGTAGAACTCTCATGTGATATCTGGCTAATGGAACTATCACTATGGAGGAAGACATTACACCTAGGAGACATAATACCCCTTAAGTCTGGGATCTGGGATGATTTATTACCCGGAGAGCAATGGATCTGATTGCTTTCACTCATACTGAAGGAAGTTTTGCTGTCTACTGTACAATGTCTATGTGGAAACCTTTAAATTCTATGGAGTGGGTACACAGTAACTTGCTTTTGTTGGTGTTTACAGAGATGCCCAGGTGAGCTGACAGTTGTAACAGCAATGACAGAAGTAGATCACTGGAGGTAGCAATTAGAAGCCAATTGTCTAAATATGGGAATACATGGATCCTTTGTAGCCTGAGATAAGCTGTCACCGCTGCCATTATCTTGGTGAACACCGGCGGGGGGGGGGGGGGGGTTTGCTGAGACCGAATGGCAGCACTTTGAATTCATAATCATTGGCTCCCACCCATAAATGGAGGAATCTCCTGGACTGCCGCCTGGATCTTTATATGATAGTAGGCATCCTAGAGATCTATAGAGCACATCCATTTGTCCATTCTAAGCAGATATACAATAACTGTATTGTGACCATCAGAAATTTTATCTAATTTACAAATTGATTCAAATTGCTGAGATCCAAAATTGGTCTTAAGTCCCCTGTCTTTTCTGGCAATATAAAGAACCTTGAATAGACTCTGGAGTCTAGCTGGTCTTTGGAGACCAGATGGATGACTCTCTTGTCCACAACTTTAGAACTTCTATTGCTGCAGATTCCACCTGAATGGGTAGAATATCGGGAATCATTTGCTTTGTTTTTGGGGTTTCCAAAAAGGGTACTGTATAAGTAAAGGTGATGTACTCACCATAACTAGGCATCTGTGTTGTCCATGTTCATTCTTCCTGAAAACATGGGTTCGGATCTGACTTGGTTGCATACTCCAGACTTCCGGTCCAACTCTCAAGCTCCTCCCTGTACCCATAATGCCTTAATCCATCCCCATTACCTCAGAAAGAGTCTGTTGCCATAAGGCCCATATAGCTAGCCAGACACAGAAATAGCTGAAAGAAAAAGGAAAGGCTCAAAAACAAACTGTAAGTTTCAAAACATAGTCCAACAGGTTTCTCCAGAGGATTGAAGTAAGGGGGGTGGATGGGAGGGAAGTTGAGGAAAGAATGAAAATGGACAACACAGATGCTTACTTATGATGAGTACATAACTTTTAAATCCAATGCTGTCCTTTTTATTCTTCAACTCATGGGACAGACTTTCCAGCTACATTGATCTTGGGTGGCCCTCATGGAAGGATATTCCAGAGTAACGCCAAACCAAAGATGGCCCTGTTTCTAAATATAGTATCCAATTTGTAAGGAGTAACAAAGGTATGAACACCGGACCATGTGGGTGCTGCACAAATATGATTAATAGATGTTCTTGACCAAAAGGCAGATGTTGCAGCCATGGATCTGGTTGAATGAGACTTGGATAATTTGGGTAAGGTAATGCCTTGTTGAGAATACATCCGAGAAATACAATCTGTGATCCATTTGGCTAAAGTGACTTTAGAAACTGGGAACCCCAGTCTTTTTGGTGAAAAGGAAACAAATAGTTGATCTGATTTTCTGATTTGCTTTGTCCTGTAAAGATAAAAACGTAATTGTCTGTGTACATCCAGGAGATGAAGAACATACTCTCCTTTACTGGAAAAATTTGTGAAGAAGACCGATAAATGAATGGACTGATTAATGCTATTTTTAGAGGCTACATTAGGTAAAAAGAAAGGGTTTGTCCATAAGGTAACCCTATCTTAATGGAAAATAACGTAAGGGGTCTTTGAGCCTGAAGTCCAGATATCTTCTTTGCAAAAGTAATGGCTACTAAGAAAACCATTTTCCAAGAAAGAAATTTTAGATTAGTTTTAGCTAAAGGTTCAAAAGGCTTCTGAGTTAAACTTAAAGCACAATATTCAAATCCTAGAGAGGAAAATGGTACTTTACTGGTGATCTGAGAAGAAAAATGCCTTTTAGAAATGCTCTGCATAATTTGGAAGAAGCCAAGGAATAATCTCTGTCTCCTTTGTGAAAATTAGAGAAAGCTACTAATTGTAGTTTATTGGCAGAAAAACTAGCTCCTTATTTAAAAAGAATTTCCAAAAATTCAAGTACTGCAGAAACTGGAGCAGAAAAGGGACCAAGCTCATTTTTAAGGCCCAAAGGGAGAATCTTTTTCCATTTGCTCTTATAAACTTTCTTAGTAGATTATTTTTGCAAAGACAAAATGATGGTATGTACAGTTGAAGAAAACCTAGGCAACCTAGCCATTACTGGAAGTGGAGAAACCTTGCAGTTAGTTTGAAGGCCTGAAAACTGGAATGTTGGATTTCTGATGGGTGTGAGAGAAGATATGGAGATGGTTCCAGTATCTGTGGAGGATAATGAATATGAGACCACAGAAAAAGGAACCATACCTAATAAGACCAGAAGGGGGCAACGAGGATGACTGAGCTCTTCAGCCAGCTTGCTTTCTGCAGAAATTCGGGAATCAAAGGAAGAGGGGGAGAAGCATAAAGACTGGAGGGCCAAACTTGGACTAGAGCAACTCTTGATGACTCCCCCTGAGGGATAAGAGCAAAAGTACCTGCTGCACTTGGTGCTATGGGGGGATGCAAAGAAGTTGCATCAAAGTTGGCTTCAATTCTGGAAAATCCTTTTCACCACAGATTAAATGAGAGACCACTCATGAGGCATCAGAATAGATGTGCTTAATTATTAATTATGTACTCGCCATAACTTAGCATGTGCTGCGGTGGTGGTGCTGCGGTAGCGTTGTCGCCTCACAGTAAGACGCTGTCCTGTTCGATTCTCTGCTAGAGCATCTTCTGTGTGGAGATGTGTGAATGGGCACACCTTTGCTGAAAGCATGTAAAAATCTACTGCCAATCATTAGCGGACCGGAGTTCCGCTGTGGCGACCCCTAACCGGGAAAAGCCGAAAGATACAACAACTCACCATAACTTAGCATCTGTGTTGTCCATTTTCATTCTTCTCACAAATGTGTTCTGATCCGAACCTCAGATCTGACTAGGTCACATACACTAGACTTTCGATCCAGCTCTCAAGCTCCTCCCTCTACCCATAATGTCCAGTTCTGTCCCCATTACTTCAGATTGAGTTTGCTGTCTAATCTCTCACTAGTCCAAGAAAGACAAAAATAGATAAAAGAAAGACAGGGCTCAAACCTGGAACTGTATTGTTCCAAATACAGTCTAATAGGAACTTCCACGAGCGACAGTGACGGGGGACAGATGGGAGGCAGATGAAGAAGAAGGAAAATGAAAACAAAGGCAAAACTGGACCAACGCTCAAGTAAACCAGACTTCCTCACAAATGGGTCAGAGTCTCCAGCTACATAGCCCTCGGGAGGCCATAATGGAAGGATATGCCAGAGCACTGTTGAACCAAAAAGAAGTTCTTCTTTTTCTGAATATGATGTCCAACTTATAATGCATAACAAATGTATGAGTCTTTGACCAAGTAGCTGGAGCACAGACGGTGTCAATGGAGGTCCTTGACTAAAAGGCAGATGAAGTAGCCAAGGACCGAGTTGAATGACCTCGAGGAGGTCTTGGCAAATTTAGTCCTTTTCGAGAATGAACCAATGAAATGCAGTCAGCAATCCCTTTAGCTAGAGTAGCTTTAGATACTGCTTGACCTAGGCGATTAGGGGAAAAATAAATAAAAAGCTGAGCTGACTTCCTGAACCATTTTGTTCTGTGCACATTAAGGAGACGAAGCATGTATTCTTCATCACAAAAATTTGGAAAAAAGACTGGCAATTGAATGGACTGCTTTATGTTATTTTCAGATGCCACTTTAGGGGGAAAGGAAGGATTAGTCCATAGAGAAACCCTGTCTTTATGAAAAACAATGTAAGGGGGTTTAGCTGCTAGAGGCTGGAGTTCAGAAATTCTTTTTGTTGAAGTTATACCTATCAAGAAGACTATTTCCATTAAAGATATTTCAAATCACATTTGTCTGAGGGTTCAAAGGGCATCTGAGTTAATCCTTGAAAGACCTCTGTAAGGTCCCAAGGAGGAGAAGGGTCTTTTATTTGGGTCTGAGAAGAAAAATGCCCTTCATGAAGGCCTTACACAATCTGGAATATGCCAGAGAAAGAGATTTGGTTCCTGAATGGAAATTTGAAATTGCTGCCAAGACTGGAATCTTTTCCATTTGCTTTTGTAGACTTTCTTGGTAGAAGCTTTCTGGGAGGTGAAAATAATAGCCCGAACTAGGGAAGAAAGCCTGGACTGTCTAACCATTACTGGAAGTGGAGAAGCCATGCAGTTATCTTGAGGGCATGGAGGTCAGGATGCAGAATTCCTGATGAGTGGGACAGGAGATCCTCAGCAGGCTCCAGTATCCATGGAAGATATCACAAGTGAGACTGTAGGAAGGGTAATCATACATACAGAAGAGGGCAAAGAGGATAACTGAGCTCTTTGGCATAAATGAGACCCGAGCGCCAATCATGAATAAGGCCATCTCTCAGTGACTCCCCCTGAAGGGGGGATCAGAGCGAAGTAATTGCTGCACTTGGGGTCTATATTACATGATCGAAACCTTAGGTTATCGAATACCTAAACGCCGATCACAAAATATCGAACCCTTAATATCAAAAACGGCCATTTCCACACAGGGAAACAATGCCGTTGGCCAAATTAAAAAAAAGTTATAAACAGAAATAAAGTGGGGGACTGTGCCCCCCACACCCCCTAACTAAATATACCAACTCCGAGATCGCTCTACAGCGGAGAAAGATCAAAATCCATGTAACTGCCAAATGACTCATTTCCCTTCAACATTTTGTGATCAACCTTTAGGTGTGCGATAACCTTAGGTTTAGATCACGTAATGGGGAACCGTTGCACTTGTTGTTGAGGGGGGGGTGGCAAATAGGTCACAGCAAGGTCGGTCCCAATGGCTGAAGATCATATTTGCTACCGAGTGACTGAGAGACCACTCGTGGGCATTAAAACAGATCTGCTAAGTTTGTCTGCCAATTCTTTGGTTTTCCACTGGATGCGCATGGCAATTAGAAAGTGATCTAAAGAGATCACCCATTCCCAAACCCTAATGGCCTTTCTGCACATGGGTAAGATCGGGTTCTTCCTTGCTTGTTGATGTATCAGACTACTGACATGTTGTCTGTCTCAATGGCAATAGTTTCCCGAAGGAAAGCATCTTGAAATGCCTGCAGTGCTAGAAGGACAGCTCTCGTCCCTAGAACAGTGATATGCAAATTGGTCTCTAGAGGGGACTACATGCCTTGAACCATCCTTCTCAAGAAATGCCCCCCCCCCCCCCAGTTGGGAAGCATCCATGGTCACTTTGGCACCAGGGGAAGAACAAATAGACTGAATCCACCAATGAATTTGATGTCTTATATGGAAGGATAGGGGTTGAAAAAGAATGGACCATTGTACAGCTAAAGTCCATTAGAGAATATGCATAAAGAAGCATGCTAAGGGAACCAGCAGTATGGCAGCTGACATCGACCCCAGAGCTTGCAGCACTAATCTTGCTGGAGGAGAAGGGTGAGAAAGTATAGTCTGAACCTGATGACTTAAGGAAGTAATGCAGTGACGAGGTAAGGACACTACCTGAGTTGTAGTATTCAAAAGAGTCCCTAGGGATTACAGGCTCTGTGCTGGGACTAGGTTTGATTTACCAAGATTTATTGAGATACCCAAGGTGTTGCAAATCTGGAGCAAATAGTCATTGGCTTGCAGAAGTTAATGCTTGGATGGGATGGTGAGAAGCCAATTGGGAAATATCTGGAATTCATTGAGCCTCAGGTGAGCTGCTACTACTGCCATGGAGGCTGCAGTGACTCCAAAGGGCAGAGCTCTGAACTGGTAATGTTTGGCTCCCAGCCAAAAGTGTAGATATCTCCTGGAACACCTGTCTATTTGTATGTGATAGCATGAATCTTGAAGATCTATAAAGCACATCCAATCATCCTTCTGCAGAAAAGGCAGGATGGACTGGACTGTGACCATTTGGAACTTCACCTTCTTTACATACTGGTTCAATTTGTTTAGATCCAAAATGGGTCTGAGGTCCCCTGTTTTCTTTGGTACTAAAAAGAAGCATGAGTAAGTTCTGACTCCCATCCGGTCAGGTGGGACCTTTTGGATGACTCCTTTCTCTAGCAGCTTTTGTATTTCTTCGGGAAGATACTTCATTTGAGGAGGAGGAAAGGGAAAATGATATGTAGTAACCTCCAGATATTATTCTTAGCACCCGAGAAGATTTTGTGATATATGTCCCAGCATCTAGGTGCAAACAGCATCATCCACTGACTGCATTCAGAGTTGGACAGTTGGACAGCACTTCAGGAGCACTGATAGGACCTATCTGAAAAATAATCTTTAAAGCCCTGGTTCTGTGGGCCCCCTCAGCCTCCAGGGGGGCGTCTACTATTAAAGCTTCCTCCTCTGCCTCTGGAGGGATTCTCCCAGCATGAGTCCTGGAAAGGTCCCTGAGAATTACAGAACCACATATTCTTATCACCTCATTGGTTTCTTGAGAAGGTTCATTGAGGGGCAGAAAACTTGATTCCTATGGGAGACACTGTCTTCCCTTCTTGTTCAGTGTGGGTAACAGTCTCCTTAATTGATGGTCCGAACAAGGAAGTGCCATCAAATGGGGCATTATTAAAGGACATCTTGAAGGACTCTACAAAATCGCATAGCCACACCCAGGCATGCCTCCTTATGGCTGTCCCTGAACTGGTTGCTCATGAGGTGCCTTCGGGTGTATGGTAAATAAACCTCATAAAGCATTTGAAATGGACAGCAGAGTGGTCATTTGAGAGGAAGTCTTTCTGCAATCCTCAGCAGACATGGACTCCAAAAGAGTACTTGATAACTCCTTAGTCAAATCTCTCTCTAGTCTATTAAAGTGTGCCAAATAATTTAGAGACATCAGCATGAAGGTAGCTGAGGTGAACACTCGCTTTCCAAATCTGTCCAATACCCTGGACTCTTCATTCAGCAGGTGTACAGAACAGCTTTGCTCTGCCAGCTCTTTCTTGGTAGTTGCTGTCGACACCATTGCATCAACTGGGACCCTTTTGCTCCAGTGGGGTCTGTGACGTCCGTGCCCTGGCCCAGCAATCAAGGAGCCTCAATCCTCACCACTAACACCACAGAGGGCATCTCATATATGAAGGAAAGGATGAATAAATAAATAAACACAGTAAAGTGCAATTTCCCTTAAGAGCACACAGAGATCACAGTCAGTCCAGGGCTGGCCGCTCCCTTGCTCTCCAGTTCCCCAATAAGACTCCCCAGTGGCACAGCTATAGGGTCCAGATCTCATCCAGCTGGGCAGCTAAAACCTCCAGCACCCTCTCTGTCCAACCAGTGCTTTGTGTCCTTGCACAAGTAGCTGATACACACACACTTTGAGTTAAGAGTTTATACAACCACACAGACACTCCTGGGAAAGGCTGGCACAGGTTCTCCAGCTGTGCCCCTATTACCCAGAATATATGGTAGCACCGCCTGCCACCACCCAGCTAATATTAATCAGCTACTCAAAGGCCCTTAAAAGGGTGTCCAGTTATTACTGTGCAATATTATTATCCAATTGGTACTATAACTAAACAGTCAAGGCTTATTGGAGTGACTTGGTACAGTAATCACTATAAATATGCAATATACTATAGAGCTTAAATTATCTCTACACAAAAAAGCCACAGTTTGAAGGTTTTAAAATATTTAATAATAAAAACACAAGACAATACTTCTTACTACACAGTGCTAGTCAAGAGTTCAGAGATCACAGAGAAATACTTAAAATAATTCAGTAGTACAGTTCTGACATCACAGAAAACACGTAGTCTAATCTTTCTGGTTTCTAGCTATTTCAAAAAAAACACAAGTCTAAGATAACTTACATAAGAGCAAAACAGTGTTGTGAGTTGGATGGTCAAGGCAAAAATGCTTAATTCTCTCTGTTTAAATTGAAATTGCAGTTCTGATTCACATTACATCATTCTTCACACTTTCCTGGGGTTCCCAGGCTAACAGAAACTACATTTATATTCTTAACATGTCCTTTTGTTATCTTGCAGCTGGTCAGGAAGCAGAGCAATAAAATACATTTGCATGTTTAAATCTAGCAATTTAACTCTTGGTTAAAACAATAGAAAAAAGTTCTTCTAGACCCTTCAGCACCACTGTCTACATCAAAGGGTCACCACATGCTTTACTTTGGTCAGTAGAGTGCACTGCTGTCACATTTTTTCCCAGTTCCACAAGTAACACTATTTCTTTACAGTGAAGACAACAAGCCTGTAATTTACATTCATATTTACAAATGAAAGAATTATCTGCAAAATTATATCTGGCTAGGCTAGCAGCCTTCATTTATCTTTACCCACTGTTCACAGGGTGTATCAGTAGGAGGGGCCAAAAAATTGTCAGGGTGCTTGGGGATGGGTTCAACAGCATCTAGTTCCTTCCATGCCCATTGGGAAACCAAATGAATCAGTTCATCTGCTGGGGGGGGGGGCAAGCAAGACGTAGATGGTCCAGAAATGAAAACCTCCAGAAACATTCATTCTTCAGTAGAAGGAGATTGGGGGCAACCAACCACAACCACCTTTCTGTTTGAGGATCTCAAGAATATCTCTAAAGCAGATGTTAGGTAGCGATATGGGATATCCCTCTGCCTCATCAAAATCAATATCTTCTGTGAGAGACTCTATCAGGGAGTCTATGCTTCTCCTCTTTCACATCCTCTTCTGAGGGACCTCCTCCATGGGATGTTCAGTTGAGGTATCATAAGCGAGTGGAAGTTACTCTAGGGGAACTGCCTGGTGATTGACAGGTGACTTACTGGAACTGGCTGTCCCTGTGGAATACTTCTCATGGGTTCAGAGCTCAGAACCAAAGAGGGTAGAAGGGTAGGATCTGAGACAAGAGACAATGGTTCTCTGTGGAAATAAAAAGCCCTTTATACCACACTGAAAGCTGAAGGATCAGGGGGAAACCCTGCCCCCCTCTACTCAGAGCCTGAGCCTCTGAAGAAGGTAGGTCAGGGCCACCCCCGGATCTGAGCCTCGAGGTGAGAATCAGATCCAAGCTGTTCAGTGATGAAGCTCCAAGAGGGAGGGATGGATCCAACAAAGACATAGTCAAACCTAACCCCTCGGATCCAATGCCAACATCTCAGATCCAAGATCTGAGGGCATCAGAGAGGAACTGGTCAGGGAAACCATCAGAGTTGAAGAAGAAACCCTTCTCAGACCTAAAGCCAAATCTCTTGGGGAACTCAGATCATGGGACTTTGAAACCACGGGTCAGATCAGACAGGGAGATAGTATGGACTTTGTATGTGCAGTCACGGATCTCGGGAGGGGGGGGACAGAGCTGGCAGCATCCCCATCTGGATCTGAGCCCTGAGGAATTTCCGCATCATCCTATCCCACATCTGCCTCTGACAAACTCCTTGAAGACCTGGAAGATGCTATGGAAGAGGGCCTGGAATGCTTCTTTGGCATTTGGAAGAGCTGAACTGGCAAGGAGGGAGATACTGGTTTAACTGTATACTTTGTGGTATGACTTCTGAGAGCAGAAGTCAGATCTCAGAGCCTGGGATCTAATAAGGAAGTAGAATGAAGTGGAGAGATCACAACTGGAGCAATAGTGTCAGCTTCAAGTACTGTTTAGGTTCTGAAAGAAGGACTTCCATTCTTAGGATCCAAGGAAGTCGGATCTGAAATTTTGCAGTTAACAGGCCTTCTACTCCCTCAAACAGGGTCCAAACTTTCATCACACCTGAAACCATCCACATCTTTCCCTTCCACACAGAAGAGAAGGGATAAGGAATGGGAGAGATCTAAAGAAAAAGACAGAGAAAAGGACTGAGATAAGGTGAAAGAGAAGTATAAACACAAGAGACTTAAGGATCACTTGAAAAAAGCCAAGAAAATGTCTTTCGAATCCATAACTATTTCAGATGCAGCTCCTAAAGTCTTGAGACTCTCAGATCCCTCACCAAAGACGTTTTACTCCAGTGCCTATCAGTCCCAGGCTTCATTCTCCAGTTTTACAAAAAATACCCTTTAGGCCTGCTTCACTAGCCTCATCCTCTAGATCTGACCGATCTACTAGCAGCCTCACCAAATTTGAGACTGACCGAATGATGGGGAAGTTTGTGAGGACACAGATTCAACTGGAGTCCTCCCGGATCTGTCCCTAAGGAAAGAACCAGGGTCAGCCCCTTCCACCCCAACTGTTTAGCTTCTTACATCATCTCCATTCTTGGAGCTGGTGTATGAAGGATGCAACCTTCCTGCAGTATCAGCTTCAGAGTCAATAGTCCTGGAGACTTTGACTTTAAAATACGAGGATTAGATCTGAACCAACTGATGCAATTTAGTCAAGTAGAGTCCCAGAGCCAGAGCATCTGTGTCAGAGCTCTAACAGTGGAGTCAGTCCTGAGATCTTCAGAGTTGTCCCTGCTGCTCATGGCTTTGGCAATGGATAGGTTGGTTCTGAGGTCCTCCTTGAAGTCCTTAGCCATCGGAATCCAGAGAGCTTCTATCTCTACTAACTTTAGTGGCTTTTATTTGGTTTCATTTATCTAGTCAGCTTTTGAGGCTGTGGAGAGCACCTTGGCTAGATCAAGATGGCTGGTATATGTTCGGAGTTCAGATCTGTCCAGGTTTCCTCTGAAGACTGTTCCTACTTCCTCACATTTTAGCAGACAGAGACACATGGATCCCTTAGACTTCAAGACTACTCAGCATTTGAGTCTCATGTCCAATTCTGATGTGCCCCCCTGTAGTGCAATCCTGGTGTTATTATATATATTAAGGGGGGAGGGGCGCAGCCCCCCATCTAGTTGTTTTTTACCAAATAGTGTCAAACAAAACCAGACACCATAAAGTCAAAGTAAAAAGCACCCCCCCCCCCCCAACTATATATACTAACACCAGGATCACACTGCAGTGGGGAAATGGACATATACCTTTGACTTGCCTTATTGTACTACTTGTCAGTGAAATGAGTTTTAGGTGACATGAACTTTAGGTGATTTGGTCTTGGTGAAATGAGTTTAGGTGAAATGAGTTTTATGTGAAGTGATACGTACCCATATACATACATACACACACACACACACACACACATATATATATATATATATATATATATATATATATATATATATAAAATAACCACCAAAAGGAAGCAGCAATTCAATCAAGATGAAGGCTTTTTCCAGCTGATAATCCAAACGTCAATACTGAGTTAGAACTTCTTTATTTCAAAGAACAAAATGTGAGCGCTTTCGCAGAGATAATCTCTGCTTCTTCAGACATTACAAAATCAAGCAGTCATCATCAGTTATATAGCAAACATCATTCAAGCAATGATTCAATTAACCAAATTAGCTACAATCTTAAAATTACTACTTGGTAGTACTGTTGAAACAACCTGCTTCTATAAAAACCTAAAGAACACATTAGATACCAAAGTATCCTATAGCAAAAAGTGCACCAACTAAAACACAAAAACATAAACTTTACAATGATGCATAACTTTAAAATAAATATGTATAAAACCTTTAAAATATGAATCTTGAGCCCATCTACCGAAGGGCTCTGGCTTTAAGAACAGGCTTAATAGTAACACTTTCATTTAGACCCCTCCCCCTATGTGCTGCCAATCTAAAGATCCATTTTAACTCAGCCTGTTCTGTTAGATTAACAATATCACCCAGCCTAATGTTAGGATATTGTACATGCAATACTTGATAATAAAATACATGGTCAGATCCTTCTAAAAGTGTATGCTTAGCTAGCGCACTACAATCTTGCTTCCTTTCCAAACAATATACATGGTCTCTAATCCTCTCTCTTAATGATCTGTTGGTCTTACCAACATAGTATTTGAAACATTTGCCACAGTGTGCAACATACACAATATTGCACGTGTTGCAAGTACTGTGATTCCTCAATTCCCATAGATATCCTGTATCCGGGTTCTTAAAGAAATGGGATTCATCTATAAATATACATTGCGGACAACTACCACATTTCCTTGTGCCAAATAGCACAAAACTTTCCACTGACGATGGACAAGCACCTATATTCCTATAGCAAAGATGTTGCTTTAAACATTTCATGCTTTTATAAGTAAACAATGGTTTGTCTCCCACTAGGTTTCTTGTTTTTCATCAACCAATAAAATATTCCAGCTAGCCACAATCGCTTGTTTAATCTTATCTGTGCTGCCACCGAATGGTAGCAACACTGATAAAGATCTATTAGAGCCAGCGGCTGGAACAGTTTCTATCTTTTTCTCTGAGAAATAAGGTTTGGCTCTAGTGCCCCTCATCCCTGATACTTCAGCGTATCTCTCAACTATAAGTTTTTCCTCATAGCCTCGGGACAAAAAATCTGATTTTAGCCTATCCAACTTATCTTGTAACCTCACTTCCTCACAGCACAATCGTGATGCTCTGATTGCCTGCCCTTTCACAATATTCCCAAATATGGATGGATTGTGCATGCTATTCCTATGCAAAAAAGAAGCTCTATAACAAGCCTTCCTATAAACAGTGGTTTTAAACTCAGAACCCTCTTTATACACAGATATAAAAATCAATGCTTTTCCAAGAATGTGTTACAGAAAATCTAAGAAATGAACTACTGCTATTAAAGTTCATATGAAAGGACATGAGACTATCCACAGTGCCATGCCAAATAAAAAAAAGGTCATCCACACACACACACACACATATATATATATATATATATATGTATATATATATATTCTTTCTTGTTACAGTGTATTTTTTCCTGTACTTTATACTGTATTGTTTACCATACTGGTTGTCTGCTGTACTGACTGATACTGTTTACTATGTCAAATAAATTGACGGGGTTTCAATAACTGCACTTCTTGTGGACATAAAATTCAAAGTTTGGATGCCCACAAGGAGTGTGGTTACTGCCACGGAGCCAGCTACTTACATACTAGTTGCAATATATATTCTACTTTTAACCCAAGGGCCCAGGCCGACAAGTTGATCCAGAAAGGTCTACTCCCTTCTACTTCTACTCCATCTTCTGGGGCTCAACCACCCACTAAAGTTGCTAAGAGTGCTCCACTGTAGCACAGAAAATGATCCCCGCCAAAGTCCCTTAGGACATTGTCAGAACCACCTCCTAAAAGTAGAAAATTCTCTGAATTGATATTGTTGGATCCAAAGATCTGTGATCCAAAATCTTCGGATCCGACAGTGATACTGGCTAGTCCAATGGTGCCTCCCTCAGATCCTACATCCTTGAACCCGAAGCCTGGCACATCTCAAACAAGTCATACACCAGAGTATGTGATTAAACCTATTTATTCTACTATGCGGTCTCCATTGTTACAAACCCCTAAAAAACATTCAAGACCACAATCCTCTAGCAGTTTATCAGAAGTGGATGTAGACAGGATGATCCAAAATTTTCTCAGAGCTCAGATCCAGATAGGGATCATACCTGCTCCATCCCCTTTCAGATTTGTGAGCCTTCCTATGACGTCCCACACTATTCTCTCTCCTTCTCCAATTCATCCAGTTGTTGCAGAGTCCCACAATCTGAAATCCCCAAAAGGTGTGGAGTCAGATACTAAGAAGATTTCTTCTTCGACTCCAACTTTATCCATGACTAACTATACTCTGATACCCTTGGATCAGAAGGGGTCCTGGAGCTGAAGTGTTGGAATCAGATGCATGGGTCCAGGATCGACTCCGATGTTGGATCTATCCCTGCCCCTTGGAGCCTTTCCCTGGACATTTTGGGTCTGGTTCCATCCTCAAGGCATGGATCCGAGAGCAGTCATGATCTTCCTGTGCTGGGAGCATCGGTTCTGTTTTAGGCGGTCGCAACTTCTCTGGTGCCTTTGAGATTGTGGAAAGGGTTTTTTCTCTCTCTAGAGAACTGCATTCTCATTCTTCGGATCCAGCTCAAATTCCTTCATCAGCTCCCAATGCTATGGTGGTGGCGGCAGCCACTAAGAAACAGCTAGCACAACAGAGGTCTTCTATCCATCACCAAACAGGAAGTCTAGGGTGCTGGACAGGTTTAGGAAGGAAGTCTTTGCCTCAGCGACCTTCGCTCTGAGGTCTCTTAATTACTTACCACACTTCACAAGGCTTCAGAGAGATTTGACCAAGGAACTTTCATATACTGTCTCAAAGTCCATGTCTGCAGAGGATTTCAAAAGAACACCCTCTCAACTGTCCAGTCTATTATCAATCTTGAACATTTCACTGAGGTTAATTTCTCACGCAGCTGAAGGCACCTGATTAGCTGCTAGTTCAGGCATTGTCATAAGACGACATGCCTGGTTACAACTATGCAACTTTGTGAAGCCTTTTAAGATGTCCTTCTTCAATGCCCCCTTCGATGGCACATCCTTATTTGGGACATAAGTAAAAGAGATGCTTACAAGCTTCAAACAAGAAGAGAAGATGCTGTCTGCCATGGGGATCAAATTTTCTACAACTCAACAAACCTTTCCAAGGAATCAGAGAGGTGGTAAGAAGATATGGTTCAGTAAATCTCAGGGTCCTTTCCATGATCCACATGGGGACAAGTTCACCAGAGGCGGAGGAGGAAGTTCTAATAGGAGATGTCACCCTAGAGGCAGAGGAGGCCTGCAGAACCAGGGTTTCTGGGATTCCTATCTGAACAGAATTCCCAACTCTTCAACTCTGGAGGCAGTCAGGGGATGATTATCCCTGCACCCAGATGCCTGGGAAAACATAACTGAAGATTCCTGGGTGCTAAAAAGTATATCCAGAGGTTATTCCACATCATTTTTCAAACTTTCTTTTTGCAAAAGGAAGAAACTTCCTGACATTCCATCCAGTCAGAGGAAAGCAGCTGCACAAGAAGTTCAAAAGCTGTTAGACAAAAAAGTAATACAAAAGGTCCACCAGACCAGATAGGTTTCAGAATTTACCCATGCGTCTTTTTAGTGCCCAAAAAGACAGGAAACCTCAGACCGATTTTGGATCTCAGCATTTTAAGTCAAAGTTCTGAATGGTCACAGTTCAGTCCATTCTGCCATTTTTTTGCAAGGATGAGTAAATGTGCTCCGCAGATCTTCAGGAATCATACTATTACATCAAAATAGACAGGTGATCCAGAAAACATTTACGCTTTAGTCTGGGAGCCAGTCATTACCAGTTCAGAGCCCTGCCCTTTGGACTCAGCACAATCTCCAGGGTGTTTGCCAAATGCATGTCAGTGGTGGCTGCTCATTTGAGACTCAAAGGATTCTGAGTGTTTCCATATCTGGATGACTGGCTCCTTACCACCCCCCTTTAAGCATCTTCTACAACAGTCCAAGGACTATTTGCTCCAGATTTTTCGGTTACTGGAAATAAAACTAAATTATGCCAAATCAAACTTGACACAAGTCCAGAGCCTAGAGTTCACTGGCACACATCTGAATACAAAAACACAGCTAACATCACTACCACTTCATCATATAACCAACCTCAGGAATCAGGTTCATCTGCTTATCTCCCATCCATCTCCCCTAGCCAAATCAATCCTTCAAACACTAGCATCCATGGCAGCAGCCATCGTGTTGCTTCCCTTACCATGATTGTCTGACTGTCCTTTAATGGACTCTAGATGTTCTGTGGTTGATTGTTCAACAACCCCTATCCTTTCCAGTCAAACTTACTCCAATTTGAAAACAACACATCCACAGTTGGATCCAGTCGGATGACATTCATCTAGGCCGACCTTTTGTTTTGCCGCCCCCAGTGGCCGAAATGACTATGGCCACCTCCCAACTGGGGAGGGGTATTTCCTGGGAAGATTTCCTAGGAAGGACGGTGCAAGGCATGTGGTCCCCCCAACAGACCAACTTGCATATCAGTGTACTAGAGATGAGATCATTCAGACTATTGCGATTCAGGTGGACAACATGTCTGTAGTCTAGTACATCAACAAACAAGGAAGAACTTGATCTTATCCCCTCTGCAGAGAGGCCATGAGAGTGTGGGAGTGGGCGATCTCCTCAGACCACTTTCTAGTTGCAATGCACATACTGGGGAACACCAATGTGTTAGCAGACAAGATCTGATGTTGTCCTTTTCATTCTTCCTCACAAATGGATTCAGATCCAACCTCGGTCACATACACTAGACTTCAGATCCAGGTCTCAAGCTCATCCCTCTAACCATAATGATCTATTCTGTCCCCATTACCTCAGATTTTGTTTGCCGCAATGGTGGTTAGATGCAGGCTCCGCTCTCTTAGTTTCTCTGGGTGTTGTGTATTAGTACTCTGACTACTCTCTTTCTCTCTCTGTGCTATCACTTATCTTCTCCTGCTTTGACAGTTCTTTCCAGTATACCATTGCTGGTATAATTTATTTTGTGCCTTTTTAGGTAATTCTTTAAATAACATTGTTGGTATTCACCTGTATACTGTATTTTCATCAAACAAAAAAAAAAAGTTATTTTGTCTTCTTTTCTGGTGTTCTGTACATTCTGTTTTATCTACTATGTTGGAGAAACCAACAGGTTTTAAAAAATGCACTTCTTGTGGGCATAAGATCCCCAGTTCAGGTGCCCACAAGAAGTGTGTTTACTGCTTAGGATGAGACCATCTCAACACGGTCTGCACGATAAGCTCTACTTGTAACCCTAGAGCATTAGGCAACAGGTGCAATAAGTTAATTCTTAAAGGACTGCTAGCTTCTTCTGGGGCTCAGACCCACTGTAAATCAGCCAAGTCAGTTTCTTCAGAAGCAAAAAAGAGGTCTCCTCCAAAGTCCTTTAGGGCTTCATCGGAGCCATTGGAGAAGATTATTAGTTTTTCTCTTTACCCCTGAAGGGCTCTGGTGCCAAACACAGCAGAAATCCTGTAATTGGGAAGGTCCCAAACAGTAGACACACTGCGAGTGTGGGTCTTGAGGTGGTATTTTATGCTCACTGGAGGAACACTTTTTAAAAACTGTTGACATCAGAATAACTATAAAGATATGTGTCTAAATATCAGCTGTACTAATTTAGATTAATAACTATTAACTTATTGGTATGTACATATATATATATATATATATATATATATATATACACACACACACACACACACACACACACACACAGAAGCAGCTATTAAAAGAACTAGTAAAAACACACTAATTTATCTTAAACAAGTACTAATACCATAATGCTACTCTAATCTAGCTGTAGCTATCAAAACATTCTGTAGCAAATGAGATCTGAGGTAATTCAGGCAGGACAGGAGAATTGTAGGCAGGGGAGGAGTCAGGGCTCTCGGATTCAAAGCTTTGGTATAAGGCACCAAGGTCGGATCCGGCCAGACAGACAACCCACACATTGAATAAGACAAAAAAAAAGACAACATCAGATCAATTGTTAAGATCGGGTCTTGCATTACTGAAGTGATTAACTGGCTTGTTTTTTTCTGTTCTTGGAGCATAATCACTCACTGCATGCACTGCAAGAAGGTTATTTAAGAATGCTACCAGGTACTGTGTATTACCTTTTGTTCTTGCCTGTGGTGGTGAAGGTGAATACTGAAAAAAGTATCTTATGTCTTATTAGAGGAATTAAGGCAAAGGCTGTATATTAGATGGAAATGCATACAGTTAGGCCCGTTAATTGGAACTAACAGTCCCATTGTAAATGCTGTTTAAAAGAGTTTACATTTCATATGCAGCTGCGTCAGAAAAATATATATAGCATCAGAAAACAGCAAGAACAAGGAGGAAAGGAATAGTAAATAAGGTTATCTTTAACTCATTACATCCAAGTGACACCTCCAGATGCATCTGAAATTAACTCCTGCTGACGCCTCTAAACATCAAATATTGCTTGTTCATATTTGCATCAATAATTCCAAAACCATGCTATGTACAAGGTTAATATTTCATCTTAAAGTTTACACAATAGCAAACTCAGCTGCATTAATACTTGAGCTCTGTCTAGTGCAGGTAAATAGAGTTTAACTGTTGTTTTTATGATATTAATTTATATAAATATAATTTTCACATGTTTCTAAATATCTCAACAAGCAAGTAACACAGACAGAACTCCTTAGCCTCATATGAACACTCTCGGCTAGATGAATAAAATGCTACTCACATTTGTGTATCTTGAGTGGTTGCTGAGATACTGTAAGTTGTTTACAAAATATTACAAATGTAATAGTTACTGTGTTTACTGTGACTTGTAAAATTCAGTTTAAGACCTAGAACCTAAAGAATACTACCACTATAAAAAGAAGTTATGTACTCACCATAACATTCCATGTTTGTAGTCCATCTCGCCCTTCATTCTTACATATGGGTTTGGAGCCGATCCTCGGCTCGACTCGGCCGATTACAAAGCTCGAAGTCTCTAAGCTGGCAGGTGGCAAGGTAGGTATCCCATAATGCACTAATAAGAATCCCCAGATCTTGTTTGCTGCTGTCTATAAAAGTGATATAAAGTATTTCCACAAGGAAAAACAAAGATGAAAGGTCTCCAACCCTAAGGAAGGTAGACACTATCTTGTCTCCAGATCCTCCAAGGATACATGGAAGGCGGCAGGTGGGTGGGTTCGTAAGAATGAAGGGCGAGATGGACTACAAATATGGAACATTATGGTGAGTACATAACTTATGTTCTTTAGTCCTATCTCTCCTTCAATCTTACATATGAGACAGCGTCCCTAGCACCTTTTTCTTGGGTGGCTCACGGAAATATACTCCCAAGAACCATAGAATCAAAGCAGGCTCTACCCCTGGAGGTCAAGTCCAATTTGTAATGAGTGATAAAGGTATGAGAGGTAGCCCAAGTTGCTGCTGCACATATACTATCCATTGGAATTCTGGCTTGAAAAGCGACAGATGTGGATATAGATCTGGTGGAATGAGCTTTAATTTTAAATGGGAGTTCTTTGCCATTAGAAGAATAAATAAAAGATATGCAATTTGAAATCCAGTTTGATAACATTATCTTGGAGACTGGCATTCCTTTTCTCATCTCCAAAAAAGATATAAATAATTGGTCTGATCTCCTAAATTCTTTCGTTCTAGGTAGATAGAACCTTAACTGTCTGTGTACATCAAGTTGATGTAACTTATATTCCGCTTTGTTGGTATGATTTGGAAAAAAGGCTGGCACTTCAATAGTTTGATTAATGTTTGATTGTGAACAAATCTTGAGGACGAAGGAAGGGTTACTGTGAAGGGAAACTCTATCTCTATGAAATATTAAGTAAGGAGGTTTGACAGAGTGTTTGCAGTTCTGACACTCTTCTGGCGGACATAATGGCTACCAGAAAAACGGTCTTCCATGAAAGGAACTTTAAATCACATGTATGTGAAGGTTCAAAAGGCGGTGAGGAAAGTTTTGAAAGAACAAAATTTAGATCCCAGGGAGATATAGGTTCTTGAAAAGGAGGTCTTAGTAAGGTAGTGCCTTTTAAAAAAAGATTTACACAATCTGTGAGCCATAAGATTAGGTTCATGTTGTCCCAAATGAAAATTGGAGATAGCTGCAAATTGAACTTTGATTGTAGCAGCAGTTGATCCCTGATAAAAAAGTTTGGTTAGGAATTCTAACACTAAGGAAATGTAGGCTATGTATGGATTTATGTTCCTAGCTTGTGCCCAGAAAGAAAATCTTTTCCATTTGCTAGCATACAATTTTCTCGTAGAAGGTTTATGAGAAGACATCAGGATATGTGTAACCACAGGGGAAAAATCATGAAGCCTGACTAGGGATGGAAGTGGAGCAGCTACGCTGTCAAGTTGAGGGTGTGGAAACAAGGATGGAATGTGCCTGACATGTGGCAGAAGGTCTGGTACTGGGTCCAGAGTCCATGGATTGTCCAGAAGGTGAGGCCCGAGAAAGGGGAACCAAATCTGACAAGGCCAGTAAGGAGTGATGAGAATCATTCTGTTTCCCAAAGTCTTTGCTTTCTGGATCACTATCGATATTAGCGGAAAGGGAGGAAAAGCATAAGGAAATCCCAAGGGCAAATTGTAGATAAGTGCGTCTCACTGTGTCTTCCGGGGGGGAGGGATAAGAGTGAAGTAGCTGCTGCATTTGCTGTTCATTGGAGTGGCAAACAGATCGCAGCAAGGCTGCCCCATTTGCGGAAAATCTGTTCCATGACTTTCTGATTCAGAGACGACTCACGAGGCATCAAGAAAGCCCTGCTGAGCCTGTCAGCTATCACACTGGTTCTCCCCGGGAAATGTGTTGCAACTAGAAAGCATTGGGAAAATATTGCCCACTGCCAAACACACAGAGCATCTCGATATAGGGGGTAGGATCTGGTTCCCCCTTGTTTGTTTATATGCCATACCACTGACATATTGTCTGATTGGATTGCTATTGTCCATAGAGGAAGAAAGTTGTGAAGTGCTTGCAACGCTAGTCGCACTGCTCTCATCTCTAGAACACTGATATGCAAGTGAGCCTTGTGTTCTTGCCATGTGCCTTGGACTGTCCTGCCTAGGTAATGCCCCCACCCCACCCTATCTGGGAGGCATCCATGGTCACAGTAGCAACGGGTTGGCGAGGAATGAATGCTTTCCCTATTGTTAGTTGATTGGACTGGATCCACCAACAAAGGTCCTTTTTGCAAGATTCCATTATTAAAATGGGATGAGACAGAGGCAGATGCTCAAGAGACCACTGGGAAAAGAGTAGCCATTGTAGAATTCTCTTATGCAGTCTGGCTAGCGGAACTACAGTTATAGTAGAGGCCATGGTTCCTAGAAGTTTGAGCACTGTCTTTGCTTTGACCTTGTGTTGGAGAAGCAGGCTGTATATTTGTTGTCTTAGATTTTGCATGCACTCTGTCTGAAGGAAGGTGAGCCATCATTACGACTGTGTCTATTTCTGCTCTTATAAGAGTCACATATTGAGAGGGTGACAAAACAGACTTCTCAATTTATAGTAATGCCTAGCTGAGAGCAGACTTGGATGGTTGGATCCCTGGCTTGTAGAAGTAGGTGCCTGGTGGTGGTACTCAGGAGCCAGTCGTCCAGGTATGGAAACACTTCAAATCCAAGACGTCTCAAGTGAGCCGTTAGTACAGTCATGCATTTGGTGAACACCCTGGGGGCTGTGGTGAGACCAAAGGGCAGAACACAAAATTGGTAATGACTGGCCCCCAGCTGGAAGCACAAATGACTCCTTGATGCTCTGTCAATTTTTATGTGGTAGTACACATCTTGGAGGTCTATGGAGCACATCCAATTGTCCTTCTCTAACAGAGGGAGTATAGACTGCAGTGTTACCATTCGGAACTTGGACTTCTTCAATGAGTCGTTTAACTTGCTGAGATCCGAGACGGGCCTCCATTGGCACTAAAAAGAATCTGGGGTATGTTCCAAATTCTATCTGGTCTGCGGGGACGGTTTGGATGAATCTCTTTTGAAGCAACTTTTGGACATCTATAGTTGCTTGATCCCTGTGATTGGGTGGAACATCTGGGATTCTCTTGGTTAGATGAGGTGGAAAAGAGAAGGGTATGGAGTATCCTCTGGAAATTATTCTTTGTACCCACTTGTCTTGTGTGATGTCGTGCCAGGCTTCTGGGTACAAAGAAAAGTAACCCCCAAATGGCTCCAGAGAAGCACAGTTGGGCCCCACTTCAGGAGCGCTGATAGGGACGTCCACAAAAGGAATCGTGGTCACCCTGGTTTTGCGGTCCACCCTGCCCCTAGGTAGACGTCTACCACTATTTTCTCCTCCTCTGCCACTGGAGAAGTAATCACCTTGTGCTTCTGGGAAAAATCTCTGAGATTTCTTGAACCACATTTTTCCACCTCTCTGACCTTTAGGGTATGGTCTTAAAGGGACGGAAAAACGTACTTCCATGGCAGAGAGAGTCTTCTCTTCCTGCACGCATCTGGTGAGTGTGTCTTTTACCTTTGGTCCAAAGAGAGAGGAATTGTCAAAGGGGGCGTTGGTAAATGTAGATCTGAAGGGCTCCGTAAAGTTACATAAGCGCATTCAGGAGTGTGTCCCAAAGGAACTCCTGAATCCGCTGCCCTGCTCACTCCATCTGCTGTGTAAGATATCAGCCTCATGGAGGAGTTAACAATAGAGTTTAAGGAGGACAACTGAGCAGTTACCTTCTCAGGGACTCCTTCAGTTAAAGTACCTTGGAGAGTATCTCCTAGCTCTTTTAGGAGATTTCTTTGAAGCCTAGTGAAATGGGTGAGGTAATTCAGCAATTTGAGTGTAAAAGCCGCTGAAGAAAAAATACGCTTCCTGTATCTGTTCATCGTTCGAGACTCTTTGTTCGGTGGGTGGGCAGATGAGGAAGTTTCTGCTAGTTCCTTCTTTGTGGCTGCTGCCACCACCATGGCATCTACAGGCACACCTTTGGTCAGATAAAAGAAGGTATGTACTCGCCATAACGTTCCATGTGAGTTGTTCTATCTCGCCTTCATTCATCACTGATGGGTTTGGAGTCGATCCCTCGGCTCCAATACGGCTGTTAGCAAGCTCGAGGTTTACCAAAAGCTTGAGACCTAGCCCCTTATCTCATGATGCACTGCCTGGAATATCTCAGATCTTGTTTGCTGCGTGTACTACTTTCGTCAGATAATAATTATTCCAACAAAAAATAAAAAGGAATGCATAACCAGGATGAAGCTAGATTCCAGGTCAACTGTCAGCCAGGTGGGGGATGGAAGGAGGGGTGTGAGAATGAAGGCGAGATAGAACAACTCACATGGAACGTTATGGTGAGTACATAACTTCTTTATGTGAAGTTGTTCAATCTCGCCATTCATTCATCACTGATGGGTAACGTCCCTAGCACCCCAAATCTCGGGTGGCTCACGGAAGTACATTTCTCAGGACCGTGGACCCGAAAGAGGCCCTGTCCCTGGAGGCCTTATCCACTTTGTAATGAGTGATGAAGGTATGAGGTTTAGACCAAGTGACTGCCGCACAAATATTATCTAAAGGCACTTTGGCTTGAAAAGCAGCAGATGTAGACACTGCTCTGGTAGAATGAGGTTTAATCTTTTGAGGCAAAGGCATATTGGCAGCTGAATGAACAAAGGCAATACAATCCGATAACCATTTAGATAGAGTTGTTTTAGCCACTGGCCTACCTTTTCTGGTTTCTGAAATGGATAAAAAGAGTTGGTCTGATTTCCTAATATCTTTAGTTCTGTGCAGATATAATCTGAGCTGTCTGTGAACATCAAGTTTGTGTAGCATACACTCCATTTTGTTAGAATGGTTGGGAAAGAAGACTGGTAACTCAATGACTTGATTAATATTAGTTTCGGAACAAACTTTAGGCAAAAAGGAAGGATTTCCTCTGAGTGATACTCTATCAGGGTGAAAAATCAAATAAGGTGGTCTGATAGATAAGGCTTGAAGCTCTAACACTCTACGGGCAGATGTAATGGCCACTAGAAACAGAGTTTTCCATGATAAGAACTTCATTTCACAGGATGGTGCTGGTTCAAAGGGAGGAAGAATAATCCAGGACAAAAGTAAGTTCAGATTCCACGGTGTATAAGGAACTTTTACTGGGAGTCTGATGTGGAAGGTCCCTTTGAGAAAGGCTCTAGACAGCTTATGTGTCATAATGTTAAATCCGTCTATTTCTAGGTGAAAGTTAGCAATGGCAGCCATTTGAACTTGTACTGTAGCTGCTGCTGAATCTTTGTTGAAAATCATGGTAAGGAATTCTAAGATGGAGGACATGAGCGCTTTATAAGGGTCAATGTTCTGTTTGGAGACCCATTAAGAAAATCTTTTCCATTTGCTGAGGTATAATCTTCTGGTGGAAGGCTTTAGGGAAGACAACAAGATGTGTCTCGTCTCCTGAGAAATATTATCAAGCCTGGCTATGAGGGGAACTGGAGCAGCCAAGCTGTGAGCTGCAGAGACTGTAGAGAAGGATGGAGGTTCCCCGACGGATGTGTCAACAGGTCTGGAACTGGGTCCAGAATCCACGGTTCCTCCATTAGGTGTTGAAATAGGAATGCGAACCAAATCTGCGGAGGCCAAAGAGGGGCTATTAGAATCATAGCCCTCCTTAGCAACAAAGCTTTCTGTAGAACCTTTGAAATCAGCAGGATTGGTTGAAATGCATAGAGAAGACCCAGGGGCCAATCGTGTACAAGTGAATCCCTTGGGGACTCCACCGGAGGGGGGATCAGGGCAAAATAGCTTCTGCATTTGGTGTTTAGGTGACTGGCAAAAAGATCACAGCAAGGCTGGCCCCATTTGCGGAATATCCTGTCCACTATCTCTTGTATGAGGGACCACTCGTGAGGCAATAAAATTGCCCTGCTCAGTTTGTCTGCTATCATGTTGGATCTTCCCGGGATTTGCATTGCCAACAGAAAACGCTGGGAGGATACAGCCCACTGCCAAACTCTGAGGGCTTCTCGGCATAAGGGGTAAAATCTGGTCCTGCCTTGTTTGTTCAAATACCAGACCACTGACATGTTGTCTGTCTGAATTGCAATGGTCCCGTGAGGAAGAGGGTCTTCGAAGTACTGCAATGCCAAAAGTACTGCTCTCATCTCCAGGATGTTGATATGCAAATGTAACTCCTGTTCCGTCCATGTGCCTTGGACAGTCCTCTCCTGATAATGCCCCCCCCTCCCCTATCAGGGAGGCGTCCGTGTTCACAGTGGCTACTGAAGGTGGAAATACAAATGGGTGACCTACAGTTACATGAGGAGACGTCAACCACCACTGAAGGTCCTTCTTGCACGAGTTTGTGATCAATATTGTGTGACTCATGGGAAGCTCCTGGTAAGACCAATGAGTGAAAAGTAACCATTGAAGTATTCTCATATGCATTCCTGCTAGAGGAATGGCAATGACTGCAGCAGCCATCAGACGCAAAATTTTTAACACTTCTGATGCTGGTGCTTTCGTCATTGATACTAGAGAGCTGATTTGCTGACGCAGCAGAGCGATTCTTCCTAATGGTAGCCTTAAAGTGATGGTTGAGGTGTCTAACTCTGCTCCTGTAAAGTTTATATGCTGCAATGGTGAAAAGGCAGACTTTTCGAAGTTGATGGTAATGCCCAACTGATTGCAGAGAGTCAGAGTGTGGTCTCTTGATTGAACTAGTTGATGCCTAGTGGTGGCAGAAAGGAGCCAATCGTCTAAATACAGAAACACCTGGAATCCAAGATGCCTCAGGTGAGCCGTTACCACTGCCATGCATTTGGTGAACACTCTGGGGGCTGAAGTGAGACCAAAGGGCAGGGCTCGAAATTGATAATGACTGGCTCCCAGCTGGAAAAGCAGGTGCTCTCTGGGTGCCCTGTCCATTTTTATGTGGTAATAAGCATCCTTGGGATCTATCGAGCACATCCAATTGTCTTTCCCTAAAAAGGGAAGAATAGACTGCAGCGTGACCATCCGTAACTTCTCCTTCTTTACAAACTGGTTGAGTCTGCTGAGGTCCAATATAGGTCTCCAGTCTCCTGTTTTCTTTGGTACTAAAAAGAACCTTGAGTAAGTTCCAAATTCTGTTTGGTCTGCTGGGACTGGCTGGATGACTCTTTTTTTCTAGCAACTTTTGGACCTCGGAAGTTGCTTGTTCTCTGTAACGTGGTGGTACGGCCGGGATTTTCCTTAGGGTTTTTGGGAAGGAGGTGAATGGTATGATATATCCTCTGGAAATTATTCTCTGTACCCATTTGTCGTTAGAGATTTTTAGCCAGGCGTAGGGATACAGGGATAAGCGACCCCCGACTGCCTCCAGAGTAGAACAGTCGGGCTTCCCTTTAGAGACACTGGTAAGGTTGACCAGAGAACTGATCTCTGTCACCTTGATGCTGTGAGCCCCCTCTGCCACGAGAGCGGCATTTTCCGTTATTACCCCCTCCTCTGCCTCTAAAGGGGGTATCACCACGAGTGTCTGAAAAGGCTATGTGAGATTTTCGGAACCACATCTTGCCTCCCTTAGTGCCTTTGGGATAAGGCCACGTTGGGGGTGACAAAACAGACTCCGAAGGCAGACAGAGTCTTCCCGTCTTGCTCACTCCTAGTGAGAGTTTCCTTCACTTTAGGCCTGAAAAGAGCGGTGCCATCGAATGGGGCATTCATAAAAGAAGACTTGTGGGGTTCCGCGAAGGAACATAGGCGCATCCAGGACTGTCTACATAAAGCGATTCCTGAACCTGCAGCCCTACTTGAACCCTCGGCTGCATACGAAATGAGCCTCATGGATGACTTTACTATGGAGTTAAGGGTAGCAAGCTGGGAGGTCACTTTGTCAGCACCACCTGTAGATACAGAACCCTGGAGAGTATCTCCTAACTCCTTGAGGAGATCTCTCTGTAGTCTACTAAAATGGGTCAGGTAGTTCAGCGATCACAATGAAAATGTCACTGAACTGAAGATGCATTTCCCATATCGGTCCATAACCCTAGAATCTCTTTTAGGGGGATGGACCGATGAAGAAGTCTCGGATAATTCCTTCCTGGTGGCTGCTACCACCACCATGGCATCAACAGGCACTCCTTTAGTCAGAAACTGCTTATCCGTGGGGGCAGAGATTAATTTATTAGGCCTCTGGGGAAGAGGCTCCATCGCGTCCAATGACTCCCACGTCCTACGAGAGATCAGCTGCATGAGCCCATCATATGGCGGAGACACCCAAGAGGTGGAAGGTTGAGACCCGAAAGCCTTCAGTAGCACTGACTCATCCTCAGTAGGGCTTTTGGACTGCCAATCACCCCTTTGCCTAAGGATTTCAAGTATCTCCGCAAAGGAGATACCTTCAGAGGGGGATAGTGGGGACCCTTCTGACTCATCTAAGTCAGTGCCTGATGTCAGAGACTCCTGTGGGGAGTCTCTAAGTGTCTCCTCTTACACACCCTCTTCCTGTGAACCTCTTCAGTGGGGATTTCTGGACAGGTCTCAGAAGAGCAAGGAACACCCTGTGAAGTTACCTGAGGCTCAGGGTCTCGGCGCTGGGCTGGGATGACAGGAACAGAAGCAGACCTAGGAGCTATAGGGGAAAAAGAGGCTAGACCTGAAGTTGAGATTGTCAAGGGGGACAAAGCTCTCATCTTGGTTCCGATAGCCTCACAACTCCAACATGACGGAACCGAAGTCCCCAAAGGAATAGTCAGTCCCTCTGCACCGAGGCCACGGGCTCTGAACTGGAGGTAGGAGCTGAGCTCACCCGAGCCGAGGCCCCGAGAGGGAGAGTCGGCACTGACAAGTCAGTGAGACTGCCCCCCCCCCGGAGCCGACTGGAGAGCGTGGGCTCCTAGACTCCACGGTCGATGCCGATGAAGTCCGAGCAGATGGAGCCCATAGCACAGAAGCAGGCCTTGGCTCCACGGGCTCTACAAGAATCGGTTCCACCCCCTCTGGCTCCAAAGTACCAGTGTGGCTCGGAGGAGGAATAGAAACATCCATAACAGTGGTCTTCGGTTCCGACGCAACGGTCAGAGCAGACAACAATTTGGGAAGTCCTGGAGCCTTCAGCATCTTCTGCACCAGTCGATCCATGTCTGAATCAGAAAGGCTGACAGAACACCTAGAAGATTTTACAAAAGGCAAAGATTGAAGAAGGGGAGAAGCAGGAGTCTCAGATACCGGCTTCAGGGACATAGGTCAGCTCCGAACAATGGAAACAGTCGACTCCGAAGGCACTGGAGCCGATGTTCCAGCAGATTCTCCCAATTTTGCAGTCTTGTGCTTCAATGACTTAGAACTAGAAGCCAACAAAGATTTTGAAGATATAGTAGACTGACCAGCCCCATCCTGGCTAGACAAAAACCTCATCAAAGGAATGTTTGAGCAGGCCTCTATTAATTTTCTTTTTCTCTCGAGAAAAACCCCCGGAGGAAAAGCATGACATATGCTACATGACTCCTGAAGATGATGTGAGCCCAAACAATATACACATTGCCTATGTCCATCAGTGATGGAAAGTTTCTGTCCACGATCTGAACATTTTTGAAGCCTAATTTACGCCGTTTGTCCTTGTCCTGTGACATCCTAAAATAAACTAAAAAAACTTTTAAAGAAGTTGTTACTGCACAACTAAAATAAAGACAACTGCTGTTAACTATAGAGTTAGTTGTTAATTCACAACTACGCCCTGACAAGTAGGCCCAAGGGGCACTTAACTAACAAAAAACTACACTTTCCTAATACAAAAGATAAGATGGGAACAAGGGGTAAACAGTAAATAACAATAAATAAACATTGCAACAAAAAAACAACAAAATCCAGGTGTCTCTACAATAACAAAGAATAAATCCAGAAAATCCAATAAAGCAAGTAAATTTGTAGAGACCAGGCTCCAGTTTCCAAAAAACAGTTTTATTGAAGTCACACTAACACAAGCACTTTCACAATCAGCTTCCTCAGGTGAATGAAGTGTAATTAAATGAAACACCTATTTTATACCATTTAAACATATCACATGACTTGTAATGAAGGCATTCACCTATGAAATGTAAATGTTACTTTACATTATGCATTACAAGTCATGTGATATGTTTAAATGGTATAAAATAGATGTTTCATTTAATTACACTTCATTCACCTGAGGAAGCTGATTGTGAAAGAGCTTGTGTTAGTCTGACTACAATAAAACTGTTTTTTGGAAACTGGAGCCTGGTCTCTACAAATTTACTTGGCTTAATAAATAAAAATTAGTTATTTGAAACAAAGAATTTAACTTGCGTAAATCCTATTTTTCTCCAATAAAGGAATCGAGCTCTGGAAACACACGAGATCTGTGCCGCGGCAAACTAGATCCGAGGTATTCCAGGCAGTGCATCATGGGATAAGAGGTCTTGAGCTTTTGGTAAACCTCGAGCTTGCTAACGGCCATTTCGGAGCCAAGGGATCGGCTTCGAACCCATCAGTGATGAATGAATGGCGAGATTGAACAACTTCACATCTTATTTTTCCTAGAAGCTGAAAGAAATTTGTTCGGCCTTCTGGGGACTGGTATCACAGCACAACTCATCGAAAGGTGTAGACACCCAAGAGGCTGAAGGTTGAGACCCGAAAGCCTTCAGTTACACTGACTCCTCATCAGAAGGAGTGATGGTGGGCCAGCCGCCTCTCTGTTTCAGGATCTCTAGGATATCTACGAAGGAGATATCAGAGGATGACCTAGGGGCCCTTCTGACTTCTTGAGGTCAGTGTCAGAGGTGATGGACTTATCAGGGGAGTCTACGTGCTTCCTCTTGCAAGTTCTTTTCCAAGGAGGCTCCTCAGAAGGGTATTCTGGAGAGGTCTCGGAAGACTGGAGGCCACCCAAGGGGGCTCAGCTGCGAGTCTCTGCTGTCAAGAGAGAGAGATGGGGTGCTGAGACAGAGGTCAGAGCTTCAGGGAAAAGAGCATTGGTACCCTTGTGTAGCGCTGAAGATCTAGACAGCATGCTCCTCATCATCCCGAAGGCAGATCTCTCCAGCTCCGAGGACACCACCGGTTCTGAGGAAGAGGAAGTAGCCCCCGGCTCCGGAGTGATTGGCTCCAAGACAGATGGATCCGAGCTCAACCGAGCCAATGCACTGAGAGGTAGGCTCAGAACCAAAGAAGTTTGGGTCCAAGTGTCCCCACTGGGGCCGACTGGTGAGCTTCGGCTCCTAGACACCAGAGATGGCACGAAAGGAGCAGAACTCGGCTCCGAGACAGACAGTTGGGGTGCTGGAACCGACGGTTCCACAACAAATGGCACTGATAGCTCTGGCTCCGAAAGACCAGCATGGCTTGGATGAGGAAAAGAAGCAGGTAATACGGCCTTAGATGGCTCTGGAACCGAATGGGTCAGAGCCGACAACAAATTTGCTAGCGCCAACGACTTCAAAAGTCTAAGCAGCACCCTCTCAACATCTTCCTCCGAAAGACTCCTGGAGGATCTGGAAGACAAGGATCTAAGTGTCGGGGATACCGGTAATAAGTCTCTTGACCGGCTCCGAGGTATGGATTCAGCTATTGGCTCCGAAAAACTTGGGGCCGAAACTGGAAGGTCTATGTCAATAACCTCAACCTGCTCCGAAGGCATAGGAGCCGAAGAGGTAGAAGATCTGTCAATTTTGGCAATTTTCTCTGGAGGTCCTGATTTAGCATTCGGTATAGGAGACTGTTTTTTTCACCAATTTGACCTTCTCTTTTTTAGAAGAGGGAGACCTGGAGTGAAAAGAGGAAGAGCTAGCTAAATCCTCCTCAAAAGAAGGTTTAAGGAGACCTTTCAAAATCAGTTTGTTTTTCCTTTCCTGGAGAACCCAGGAGCTAAAAGAATGGCAAAAAGTACATGTCTCCTGTAGTTGTATGGCTCCCAAGCAATAAACATAAATACTATGCCCGTCAGTCAGGGACATTTTTTGTGAACATTTTAGGCATTTCTTGAAACCTGAAGGTTTATGGTCTTTAGTTTCCTTAGACATGCTACCACAACAACAAGCACAGACTGTAAACGAACAAAGATAATAAGAAGAGAGGACAAGGTCCTCTACCTTAAACGGGCCTAACCCTGCTCAAGAAACAACACACAAGGGAGAAAGACAACAGAGAGCTAGGTCCTCTAACTTAAATGGGCCTAGCCCTGCTGAGGAAACAACACACAAGGGAGAAAGGCAACAGAGGAATAGGTCCTCTAACTTAAACGGGCCTGAACCTGAACAGAGAGGTAGGCGAGATAGAGAATAAGCAAGCAACAGACAAAGGCTAGAGTAGGTCCTAACTAAAAAAACAGACCTATGCCTAAGAAAAAATTATACATTCAAACTTCACATTTCATATATAGAAGCTCAAAGAGGAAGTGACATCATTTAATTACCTCTGAGCGGCGAACATTTTTTAAAAAACAAAAGGACACATAAGCATGTACAATCATAAGTTATAATCCTCCTTGTTATTAAAAAAAGAAAGAAAACAGTGTGTGTCTAACCTATAATAAACACATATAACAAAACCTAAAAATGCTAATAGTAAAAAGTTTACATAAAAAATATAAATCTATTATAAATAATTAACAACTACATTTTATATAGTATAAGACCAGCTATACTACCAGGAATATATAAAATAGATCGATGTAAATAAATGCATTTACAAGAAGTGGGTCAGTGCCTCATAGTTTCACCATAACAGTGACAGTAACACAGAAAAAAAAGGGGGTATTTAACTGTCTATAAACATGTCCCTTCTAGTAGAGTATATATATGCATTGAAATAAAACCATATTAGTGTTCTTGTTAACTCTAATATACAATAAATAAATAATTTAAACTCTAATATACAACAAAAACAGAGCAGTTTGTTTTAGGTAAATGTAGAGATGCATATTGAACACTTAGATGTTACATATTGTAAATTAGAGTTAACAAGAACACTAATATGGTTTTATTTCAATGCATATATATACTCTACTAGAAGGGACATGTTTATAGACAGTTAAATACCCCCTTTTTTTCTGTGTTACTGTCACTGTTATGGTGAAACTATGAGGCACTGACCCACTTCTTGTAAATGCATTTATTTACATCTATCTATTTTATATATTCCTGGTAGTATAGCTGGTCTTATACTATATAAAATGTAGTTGTTAATTATTTATAATAGATTTATATTTTTTATGTAAGCTTTTTACTATTAGCATTTTTAGGTTTTGTTATATGTGTTTATTATAGGTTAGACACACACTGTTTTCTTTCTTTTTTTAATAACAAGGAGGATTATAACTTATGATTGTACATGCTTATGTGTCCTTTTGTTTTTTAAAAAATGTTCGCCGCTCAGAGGTAATTAAATGATGTCACTTCCTCTTTGAGCTTCTATATATGAAATGTGAAGTTTGAATGTATTGTTTTACCTTTGAAAAAGCCACGGATTGCCGTGGCGAAAACGTTTTGGTTAAATAAAACACGTTTGGGCTTTTTAACCGGTGTGTCGTCTTGCTTGCTGACAAGGAACTCGCTTTGTGTATCCATTAGTTTGTTTTTTCTTCTTGGTTTTGTTTAAGAAAAAAATAGCTATAACTAGCACACAGAAACGAATGGATACCACTAAGGAAAGCCTGTGAAAGCGACGGCCAACACAACAACAATTTGCAATAAAACTTCAAAAAACAAACTAACTACTACAAGTTAACAACTGTAAGCTATTAATACTAAACTAACTATAATAGTCAAAAAAGATCACCGTAAATATTTGAATAAGAAAATATTCCAACTTAGCCACAGCCAAGAAAGAGAGCACTTCTGAACTCCTAGAGCAGCAAACGAGATCTGGGGATTCTTACTAGTGCATTATGGAATACCTAATCTACCACGAGCCAACTTAGAGACTTCGAGCTTTGTAGTCGGCTGAGTCGGAGCCAAGGATTGGCTCCAAACCCATATATAAGAATGAAGGCGAGATAGGACTACGGAACATCATTTGTCCCCATAATAAGTGACCAGCCTGTTCTTAAAAATATCTAAACTAGTACTTGCTTTAAAGTAATTTGGTAGTCTGTTCCATACATCAGCTACTCTGTCAGAGAACCAATTAGTACGCTTCTCATTCCTATAGAATCTTCTCCATAGGTTGTCTGATGATTCTCTAGTACTTTTTGATAACCTCAAATATTCCCAGAGGTATTTGTCTCTAAATGCCCTAAATATCCGAATAAGATCTTGTCTTAGATATCTGTAAGAGACACTGTACAAGTTCAGATATTTTAGTCTTTCATAATCATAACAACTTAAATTTGCACATCCATGGATGCCCTTGGTATATTTCTGCTGTACTCTTTCCAGTTTACTCATGCTTGTTTTCTTATAGGCTTTCCATATTGTTATTCCATACTCAAGTTTGGGTCTAATGTAACTAACAAACAATGACTTCATTATTTTTGATTTCCTAGACTTTAGAAATCTTTTTATACAACCTATAGTTTTATAGCTATAATTAACCAATTGGTTGATATGATTAGAAAAACTCATAACTGAATCTACGCATATACCCAGGTCCTTAAATGAGTCTACAGTTTCAATCACTGTGTGCTGTATTAAATATTCACCTTTCCATTTATGTCTCACAAATCTCATATGCTTTGTTTTTAATGTATTTATCAGTATATTATTCTCCTGTACCCAAATGGTCAACTTACTCAAGTTATTTTGCAGACATAACTTAACTGTAACACATGTAATCAGTTTACCCAATTTCAGGTTGTTTGCATATAGACCGTAGAACACCTCAGATGAAAAAGTTAGGTCTAAAATATACAATCTAAACAAGTAAGGGCCTAGGACAGAGCCCTGTGGGACACCCTGACTGCAACCAAGGATTTCACCTCTCCAGTTGCTGTATAATACTTGCCATGTCCTATTTGTAAGCCATGCAGCTATCTTTCTTATCAAGAGTACATCAATACCTAGTTGTACTAATTTATTGATCAGTGATTTTTATATGACCCTGTCAAATGCTGAAGGTATATCTATATAAATTACATCACAGCACAATTTTTCATTCATAGCTGTTGTTATATTGTTATAGAACTTTTACCATAACTTTAGATGTTTGGGATCCATCTCGCCTACATTCAGTACTGATGGGCTCGGAGCCGATCCCTCGGCTCCGACTCGGCACGCTATGCTATAGAGCGAAGCCTCTTATTGGCTGAGCTATTTCTTATCCCAGGATGCACCACCACTAATCCCCCAGATCTTGTTTGTCCGCATTCATGCACACATGCACAACTTGTTTATATAACATTGCCAGATGTTTCAAGATGAAACAACAGGATTCGGACCTTCTGATATCCTCTGATCTCCAAGGAAGGGGGAAGGAGGGTGGGTTATTAGGAATGTATGAGATGGATCCCAAACATCTAAAGTTATGGTAAGTACATAACTAAAAGATGTTATGTGATCCTATCTCGCCTACATTCAGTACTGATGGGACAGCGTCCCTAGCACCTAAATCCTGGGTGGCTCACTGGAAAACACTCCTGAGCACTGTGGAACCAAATGATGCTCGTCCTCTAGATGCCACATCCAATTTGTAGTGGGAAATGAAAGTGTGCGGGGAGGACCACGTAGCCGCAGCACAAATGTCACTAATGGCAAGCTTAGAATGGAATGCTATTGAAGTAGCCATAGCTCTTGTAGAATGAGCCTTGACAGAGGTCGTAAGCTCTTTATTAGAAAAGGAATAAGCTTGAGTAATACAGTCCCTGATCCATTTGGCAATAGTGACCTTTGTGACGGCTTTGCCCATTTTATTGTCCGAAAAGGATACAAACGATCTGATTTTCTTGTTTGTTTGGTCCTATCTAAATAAAAACGCAATTGCCTGTGGACATCTAATGTGTGGAATATGTATTCCGCTTTGTTAGAATACTTTGGAAAGAAGACTGGAAGTTCTAATGACTGTTGTAGGCAGAAACCGGAACAAACTTTAGGGACAAAGGATGGATTTGGCCTGAGAGATACTCTATCTTTGTGAAAAACCAATTATGGAGGTTTTACAGACAAAGCCTGAAGTTCTGAAACCCTTCTGGCAGAAGTAATCGCCACCAGAAAAGCAGTTTTCCACGATAGAAATTTGAAATCACATGTTGCTGCCGGTTCAAAGGGGGAGGAAGTCAAGGCATGTAACACCACATCAAGATCCCATGGAGGAGCAGGATGAGAAATCGGAGGTCTTAAAAGCGCAGCACCTTTCAAGGTCTTACACAATCTGTTGCTCATTAAAGGTGGGTTTATAGATTCGTGAAAATTGGAAATAGCTGCCAATTGAACTTTGATAGTTGATACTGAAAAGCCTTGATTGAAAAGGGAAGTTAGAAATTTCAGTACTTCTGATACGGGAATAGTCATGGGATCCAGACCCCGGAGTTGAGCCCAAATAGCAAATCTTTTCCATTTGCTAGAATACAATTTCTTTGTAGCAGACTTGTGGGCCGAAGATAAAATGTGTACAACTTCCGGATCCAAGGCATGATTCCTGACTATAGTCGGAAGAGGAGGAGCCAAGCCGTCAATTTTAAGGTGTGTAGGGACTGGTAGAAAAGACCTGACTGATGAACCAATAGGTCTGGGATCTGATCCAGGAACCATGGACCTTCCAGTGCATATTTCTGAAGATAGGGGAACCATACCTGACGAGGCCAGTAAGGAGCAACTAGGATCATTTTGCTCCTCAAGAGAGACGCCTTTTGGATCACCCTGGGAAGGAGAGGAACTGGAGGAAAAGCATACAGCAAGCCGGTGGGCCACGGACGGGCTAGTGCGTCCATAGGGCTCTTCCCCGGAGCTGGGGTGAGGGAAAAGAACTTTTTGCACTTCGCATTCAGCGGGGTAGCGAAGAGGTCGCAACACGGAACTCCCCATTTGCTGAAAATCTGATTTGCGACTGTAATGTTCAAAGACCACTCGTGTGGAGAGAGGATAGTTCTGCTGAGTCTGTCGGCTATCACATTGGACTTGCCCGGGATATGAGTCGCCACTAGAAAGCATTTGGTCGACACTGCCCATTCCCAAACTCTCATGGCCTCTCTGCAAAGGGGGTAGGATCTGGTCCCTCCCTGTTTGTTCAGGTACCAGACAACTGACATGTTGTCGGAGTGAACGGCAATTACGCCCTGAGGGAGGTAATCGTGAAGGGCTTGTAGGGACAGAAGCACCGCCCTCATTTCTAGGATGTTGATATGAAGTAGGGTCTCTTCCGAATGCCATTTGCCTTGGACTGACCTGCCCAGGGAATGCCCCCCCCCCACCCCATCTGGGAGGCGTCCGTAGTCAAAGTGGCCAACGGAGGAGGTGGAACAAAGGGTCGTCCGTGATCCAGATTGGAGGGTACCAGCCACCAGCGAAGGTCCCGTTTGCAGGTTTCCATGATCCATATGAGGTGACTGAGAGGGAGATCCTGAAAGGACCACTGAGTTGAAAGAAGCCACTGGAGAATTCTCATGTGCAACCTTGCTAGGGGAACTAGAAGGACCGTGGCGGACATGGATCCCAAAAGCTGCAAGACCATTCTGGCTGGGGCTTTAGATCTGGGAAGTAAGGCTCGAACTTGAGCTAGTATTGTTTGTATCCTGTCTGTAGGTAGATAGACCCGCATTCGGTTTGAGTCTATCTCTACTCCGATGAATCTTATGCGTTGTGATGGCAGCAACACAGACTTTGGCCAATTGAATGTGATTCCAAGGGAATTGCCCAGTGATATCGTGGCCTGTAGGCTCCGCAGTAGTAGATGCTTGGAGGTGGCAGTTAGGAGCCAGTCGTCTAGATACGGAAACACCTGGAATCCTAGACTTCTCAGGTGAGCAGTCACAACTGCCAAACATTTGGTGAACACCCTGGGGGCTGTGGTGAGACCAAAGGGCAGCACGCGGAACTGAAAATGACTGCCTCCTAGGCTGAAGTGCAGGTGTCTCCTGGACGCTTGATGTACCATGATATGGTAATAAGCGTCCTTGAAATCTATGGAGCACATCCAAACACCTTTCTCCAGCAATGGGAGAATGGTTTGTAGGGTGACCATTCGGAACCCAATAGAGGGTACCCGGTATTGCTATTTAATAAAATTTTTGATGAGGTCACTAACAAAAGAAATTTAGGTTTGTATCCACCTCTTTTATCGCAGGGTCAAAGGGTTACAACTATTACAGTAGACATCTTAGGTACAGGCACAAATGACGACGGTGTAGATAAAGCGATCATTCCTGCGCTGGATGTTACTAGTGGTATTGTAGGGAGTAGCTTTATTACTAGCTTCAGTTTGGACTCAAAAGCTATTGAGTCTATCCTTTATAAAAACTGGTACTTTATTACCAATGATGAACAACTTTTAGAAAAATTTGGACTCAGACCTAGGGTCATTTACAGAAGGGGACACAACCTGAAATCAATCTTGGAAAGACCTAAAGCATCTGATTGGGCACTAAGGAATAAGGGTTGTTTTCAATGTGGCAATTGTAAATATTGCCATTTAGTAAGGGCAACAAACTCTTTCAAAATTCGTGACAAGAAATATGACATTAAACACAAATTAAACTGTGACTCGAGGTCTATAGTGTATTTGGCTACCTGCACTTGTTGCTCAGCTTTTTACGTGGGTAAATCTGACAGGAGACTGCGTGACAGGGTGTATGAACACACTTATGCTATGAGGAAGAAAAATAAAATTAACGCACTAGCAAAGCACATAGACAAACATGCTGGGCACAGTTTTCAGTTCTTAGCTATAGATCAAGTTCTCAAATCGGAAAGAGGTGGTCCAATTTCACTGTTTCTTGAAAATAGAGAACTAGAGTGGCAACTATTATTGGACTCATTCTCTTTCCTGGGTTTGAATGAGCACTGCAACATTGCTTGTGTATTAAAATTAAAAAGTTATAAACGTTGACGCATCCAAGATGGGTAAGATGGTTCCAACTTTTAAGGAATTTTTTATCATGGTATTATGGTCCTTTTGGTTAGGGTACATGTAGTACTACTTAAAGCGCAATATGTTGAGTAATAAACCACACACCCTGTTTATGGGTATGTGTGATGATTTATTGGGTTATGGTAATTTTAAGCATCATACTACTAGTGAGTAAATGTACGCATAACATTTGTATGTAATTTTTAAAGGATAGTTTGTTTACCAAAATAATAGATGGTTAAGTTGGGGGGTAACATACCAAAGTAGTGCGCATTATATTGCACATTATTGTAAAGAAAAACTGAACTTCAATATTATTTTAGTTCTTTTATTTCTATTTATGTTTATTGCTGTTTTAGGTAGAAATTAATCGGTTTACAATATTTCATATGTAGATACGAATCGCTGCTTCAGGTTGTTTTTGACATCATCTGGATGTTGGACTGGTTAACATACACATATACTTTTATTAAGAATACAAAAGAAGCAAGTTAGTTAAGGTTATTGGTTCTCATTTAGAATAGCGCATTTAGTGTAGATGCGTTTAGTATTTTAAAAGAAGGGCTAATATGCCTTTAAATTTTACTAGTAAAAAAGCCCACGCTTAGTACGCATTTTAAAAGTGGTGTTTGACTGTAATTTGTGGTACTTCTGAGGAAGCTGGAGCTGTGGCTTCAGCGAAAACGCTTAACTTGTGTAATTAATAAATTTTGCGTTAAAGGGACTTTTTGCGCTTTCTTTTATTTGGATTTTGCCATTGGTCTTCAGTAACAGTTCTTATTCATTTTGAAAAGTTGCCAGCTTTAACTGTTTATCTACAGCGTAGCGGATTTTCTGCTCTTTGGACTGATTTCTCTTGGGCGCCAGCTTTGTGTGTTTTTTGCTGGTTCATTACTGTTTGTCTTTTTATTGGTATGGCGAGTGGCAGCCCGACGAGTCCTGTTAGTCCGGCGATCTTTAACACGTTAAGGAGCAACAATGGCAAAGAAGCAACAAGTGAGTTAGCAGCTTTAGTTTGTGCACTAACTACTAAAATGGACAATTTCTGCAATAAACTTGACGCGCTTGATAAGCGGGTCAATGCTAGTGTGAGAACCAGTACTTCCGCAACGGAAGCTCAGCCGGCTACACCAGCTTTAATTCAAATGAGTCTATTGGGTGAAACAAATGGTACAAGTTCCAAAGTGAGCTCATTTTTGATAACACCAGGGCAGCGAACTAACAGCCAAGCAGCAACACAATCTGTGGGCGAAGTGTCAGTTAACAGACTTGCTGCATTAAGTAATGGAGTTCCATTGACGAATTCAACACTACATATGCCCCCAGGGCTTATAGGAGTCCCGAATTGTGGTGTATGGATCCACAACACAAGTAACTTGTTATTCAGTGCAGATCAGGGGCAACCGGCTAGGGGGTTACAGGAAACTTCTAACAATGAAATTAATGTTACAACTGCATTAAAGACACTTGATTTGAAACTGCTGAAACTTAAAAAGCTTCAGCTTGAAGTCGCTTATTTTCAGCAGTGCTTGAAAGAAAAAATTATTCCAAAAGGCTTACGTTCTACCTTTTGCCCTACTAACTTGTTCAACAGCATTGATTTTTGCAAAGATTTGACATTGTTCTTTGAAAATCAGGGGAGTCAGTTGCTAGACCTATTAATAAAACATTATAACATCCAAATTACTATACTTATCGAAGAAGTCAACAGTTTGGATGTTAATTTGAAAGAAAATTTGTACTTTGATAGGTACAAATATGACTATTCTAGAATTTTTTCAAGCATAGACGGTTTATTGGAAAAATATAAAGGAAACAAAAACAAGAAACTAGTTAGGGACAGGCAGAGCTATCTTAATAACTCAGCCTACCCTAAGTTAATGGTCACCATGAACACACCTCAAAGCAACTTGTTGGAAGATGACCATAATGTGCCTAACTATTCGGGGGAGCACGAAGAAGTAACGCAAGACCAAACGAACAACAGTAGCGGAACTAACGTACAGGAGCAAAGTACTAGACCTAAAATACATAACACAAGAAGTAATCAATTTTACAACAACAATAACCAAAGGGACAGTCACCCTGGTGACCATTTTTTAGGGAAAACGAAGTCTCGTTCATTTCCGAAGAAGAACTGGAACAACCGGAAATAAATTTAGGCGCTCAACCGCTTAATCCCTTGGGTGACTTAAAAGTTTTGAGGAACTCTAAAGGTGACTTTATAATATATAATTTTTCTACTTTTGAGGTAGTCCCAAGTTTGATTGAACTTCTAGCTTTTGGGTATTCCTTTGTACCATCATCAAGATGTAACCTGGTAAAGACACTTATTGACTTAAAGTGTTTTGTAAGAAAGTTGAACTTGAAATTATTTTTCAATGACAATTCTGCCATGTGTAATGACAACTTAAAACTAGCTAGTTCCTTTAACCCCCCCTTACATACAGGTTTATTCTTGTTTGAAAAGATTTGCGAATTGGATTTTAGATTTTTGTCCTGTTCAAGAGCATTGACAAATGGTAATTTAGAATATAATGCCACACAGGAGCAATTGTCTGCTTTGGATGAACTATGTAAAGCCCCAGTTAGGGTTTTAAAACCAGACAAGGGTGGTGGGTTGGTTATCCTTGATAACTTTAAATATATTGAGAAAATGGAAAATATTTTGGAAGGTACTGCATACAGTTCTTCATCCTTGAATGAAATGAATATTTCATATTGTAGGAATAGAAGTTATTTTAGGGATTTGCACATTAATGGGAACATCAATTCGGACACTTACAACTATATTGATATTATTATGCCAAAAACACCTGTAGTTTTTGGCATTCCCAAGATGCATAAAGACTTACTCAACCCACCTTTTCGAGCTCTTATTGATAGCCGTATTTCTTCTACATACCCTTGTGCCCAATTGGTGGACCACATTTTGAGTAAACATTTGAAGTATTTTACCCAAATATGTAAAGACTCATGGTCTTTCCTCGAAAAGATACAAAGAACAGAATTTAAAGACACATTAAACTTGCTTACTATTGACGTTATTGATCTATATACATCAATACCACACATTGAGGCAATAGAATGGATTACCCTCTTGTTAATAGATTTGCAAGTTCCTAAGCAGGAAATTGACACCATCTCCCAACTACTTGATATTATACTAACTTCAAATTATTTCACCTTTAATGGGAAATATTACAAGCAAAACCAGGGTGTAGCGATGGGGTCCCCTTGTGGCGCCTGCGTCGCAAACCTGTTTATGGCGTATTGGGAGAAGCATTTTCTGTTTAATAACAACGATTTGATGTGTTTAATCAAATTCTATACTAGGTATTTGGATGATATTTTTATATTGTTTGATGGTAACAACATACAGGCTGAAAATTTTGTAACATCAATTAACAGTACCACTGAATTTTTAAAATTTACATCCAAATTTTCTGAATTAGAAATTGATTACCTAGACGTTAAATTGTCTAAGGACTTTACAAAAGGTCTATTTTTTTCTAACATATATAGAAAGCCCACTTATTGTAACTCACTGCTACATTTTAAAAGTAGTCATCCCTTTAAACAAAAGAAAGCTATTATTAAGGGACAAATAATACGAGCTTCTAGAATGTGTAGCAGTGAGAACCTGTTTTTGGATGAATGTGAGCTTCTTAAGAAAATGTTCACCAATAGAGGGTACCCGGTATTGCTATTTAATAAAATTTTTGATGAGGTCACTAACAAAAGAAATTTAGGTTTGTATCCACCTCTTTTATCGCAGGGTCAAAGGGTTACAACTATTACAGTAGACATCTTAGGTACAGGCACAAATGACGACGGTGTAGATAAAGCGATCATTCCTGCGCTGGATGTTACTAGTGGTATTGTAGGGAGTAGCTTTATTACTAGCTTCAGTTTGGACTCAAAAGCTATTGAGTCTATCCTTTATAAAAACTGGTACTTTATTACCAATGATGAACAACTTTTAGAAAAATTTGGACTCAGACCTAGGGTCATTTACAGAAGGGGACACAACCTGAAATCAATCTTGGAAAGACCTAAAGCATCTGATTGGGCACTAAGGAATAAGGGTTGTTTTCAATGTGGCAATTGTAAATATTGCCATTTAGTAAGGGCAACAAACTCTTTCAAAATTCGTGACAAGAAATATGACATTAAACACAAATTAAACTGTGACTCGAGGTCTATAGTGTATTTGGCTACCTGCACTTGTTGCTCAGCTTTTTACGTGGGTAAATCTGACAGGAGACTGCGTGACAGGGTGTACGAACACACTTATGCTATGAGGAAGAAAAATAAAATTAACGCACTAGCAAAGCACATAGACAAACATGCTGGGCACAGTTTTCAGTTCTTAGCTATAGATCAAGTTCTCAAATCGGAAAGAGGTGGTCCAATTTCACTGTTTCTTGAAAATAGAGAACTAGAGTGGCAACTATTATTGGACTCATTCTCTTTCCCGGGTTTGAATGAGCACTGCAACATTGCTTGCGTATTAAAATTAAAAAGTTATAAACGTTGACGCATCCAAGATGGGTAAGATGGTTCCAACTTTTAAGGAATTTTTTATCATGGTATTATGGTCCTTTTGGTTAGGGTACATGTAGTACTACTTAAAGCGCAATATGTTGAGTAATAAACCACACACCCTGTTTATGGGTATGTGTGATGATTTATTGGGTTATGGTAATTTTAAGCATCATACTACTAGTGAGTAAATGTACGCATAACATTTGTATGTAATTTTTAAAGGATAGTTTGTTTACCAAAATAATAGATGGTTAAGTTGGGGGGTAACATACCAAAGTAGTGCGCATTATATTGCACATTATTGTAAAGAAAAACTGAACTTCAATATTATTTTAGTTCTTTTATTTCTATTTATGTTTATTGCTGTTTTAGGTAGAAATTAATCGGTTTACAATATTTCATATGTAGATACGAATTGCTGCTTCAGGTTGTTTTTGACATCATCTGGATGTTGGACTGGTTAACATACACATATACTTTTATTAAGAATACAAAAGAAGCAAGTTAGTTAAGGTTATTGGTTCTCATTTAGAATAGCGCATTTAGTGTAGATGCGTTTAGTATTTTAAAAGAAGGGATAATATGCCTTTAAATTTTACTAGTAAAAAAGCCCGCGCTTAGTACGCATTTTAAAAGTGGTGTTTGACTGTAATTTGTTGTACTTCTGAGGAAGCTGGAGCTGTGGCTTCAGCGAAAACGCTTAACTTGTGTAATTAATAAATTTTGCGTTAAAGGGACTTTTTGCGCTTTCTTTTATTTGGATTTTACCATTGGTCTTCAGTAACAGTTCTTATTCATTTTGAAAAGTTGCCAGCTTTAACTGTTTATCTACAGCGTAGCGGATTTTCTGCTCTTTGGACTGATTTCTCTTGGGCGCCAGCTTTGTGTGTTTTTTTCATTCTGGCTGGGGCTTTAGATCTGGGAAGTAAGGCTCGAACTTGAGCTAGTATTGTTTGTATCCTGTCTGTAGGTAGATAGACCCGCATTCGGTTTGAGTCTATCTCTACTCCGATGAATCTTATGCGTTGTGATGGCAGCAACACAGACTTTGGCCAATTGAATGTGATTCCAAGGGAATTGCCCAGTGATATCGTGGCCTGTAGGCTCCGCAGTAGTAGATGCTTGGAGGTGGCAGTTAGGAGCCAGTCGTCTAGATACAGAAACACCTGGAATCCTAGACTTCTCAGGTGAGCAGTCACAACTGCCAAACATTTGGTGAACACCCTGGGGGCTGTGGTGAGACCAAAGGGCAGCATGCGGAACTGAAAATGACTGCCTCCTAGGCTGAAGTGCAGGTGTCTCCTGGACGCTTGATGTACCATGATATGGTAATAAGCGTCCTTGAGATCTATGGAGCACATCCAAACACCTTTCTCCAGCAATGGGAGAATGGTTTGTAGGGTGACCATTCGGAACTTGGACTTTTCGACTGAACGGTTTAGAATGCTGAGATCCAAAATGGGCCTCAAGTCCCCAGTCTTTTTTGGCACCAAAAAGAATCTTGAGTAAGTCCCTAATCCGGTCTGGTCTGCGGGGACCGGTTGGATGACTCCTTTTTGCAGCAGCTTTGAAACTTCTGAGGCTGCAGTTTCCCGTTGACTGGGTGGCGGGTCCGGGATTTTTCTGGACTGAGGTGGGGAGTGAGAAAAAGGAATGGTGTAACCTCCGGCGATAATTCGAAGCACCCATCGGTCCTGAGTGATACCTTCCCAGGCTTTTAGGTGCCTCGAAAAATGACCCCCGACTGGCTCCGGAGCTGCACAGTCGGGCAATCCCTCAGGGACTGTGAAAAGCTGAAGAGCCACGAAAGGACTCGCGGTCTCCAGTGTTGCGAGGGCCTCTGCCGCCTCTGGGACGGCGTCTTCCAGAAGAATTTCCCCCTCCCCTGCCTCTAGAAGGGGGATCGTCCTGCTGTGAGGGGTAAGACTTCTGAGATCTACGGAACCACATTTTCCCTCCTCTTTTAGCCTTGGGATAAGGCCGAAAGGGAGTGGAAAATCGTGCCCCTACGGCAGTCAAAGTCTTACCTTCTTGCTCGCAGCGGGTCAGTGTGTCCTTTACCTTGGGTCCAAACAAAGAAGACCCATCAAAGGGGGCGTCGGCAAAGGAAGACTTAAAGGCCTCCGCAAAATGACACAGGCGGAGCCAGGCTTGTCTCCGTAGAGCAATGCCTGTACCCGCCGCTCTACTCACCCCTTCGGCCGCATAAGAAATGAGCCTCATGGACGAGTTTGATATGGAGGACAGCGTAGACAGCTGAGAGCCAACCGTCTGGGCCAGCTCCTCAGGCAGGTTACCCAAGAGGGTATCGGAAAGTTCTTTAATCAGATCCCTCTGAAATCTGGTAAAGTGCGTGAGATAGTTCAAGGACCTTAACGTAAAGGCCGCTGAACTTAGGGTGCGCTTACCGTACCGATCCATGCTCCTAGACTCCTTATTAGGAGGATGGACGGACGTCGAAGCCTATGCTACATCTTGCTGGGTAGCAGATGCCACCACCAAAGCATCTGCAGCCACACCTTTCGTCAGAAACACTTTTTCCGGGGGTGCTGACAGGAACTTATTAGGACGAGCAGGCACCGGTTCCACAGAGTCTGGGTGTTCCCACGCCCTTCGAAAGATCAAATCCAGGAGCTCATCGAAGGGCGGAGACACCCAGGAGGCGGAGGGCTGAGCCCCGAAGGCCTTAAGGAACACCGACTCATCAGCAGAAGGGGGTTTGGATTGCCAGCCGCCTCATTGTTTAAGGGCTTCCAGGATGTCTGCAAAGGAGACATCATCTGAGGACGACTTAGGGGACCCCTCTGCATCATCGAGATCAGTGTCTGATGTAAGAGACTCATCAGGGGAGTCAACGTGCTTCCTCTTGCACGCTCTTTTCCTGGGGTTCCTCGAAGAAGCTTCAGAGGGACCTCCAGGAGGGGGGGAAACCCCAGTGGGGGTAACCTCAGGCCCCGGGGCTCCGCTGTCTAAGGACAGGGGGACTGCCAAAGACCCAGTCTCAGTGTGCAGGGAAGGAGCTGGGGAGACCGTGGAGGTAGCCAAAGAAGATTTGGCTAACGCACTCCTCATGGCCCTGAAGGCGGGACCACCAGAATCCTGGGAAGGTCCCACCTCCGTGGCCACAATGGAAGACGGCACTCCCGCAGCCGACGCACCGAGAGGGAGGCTTGGGACCGAAAACATCAGTCCCGAAGCGTCCCCTCCGGGGCCGACAGAAGAAGTCCGCGTACCGAACTCCGACTCAAGAGCCGGAGTTGGAGTAAGGGTCGGGCCCGACCCGAAAACCTCCATCGGCTCCACCAGCACCGGCTCCAATGGTGCCGAGGCTGTTGGAGGAGGAACCATAATAGCAGGGTGGACCATCGGCTCCGAAGCCGACTGGGCTGGAGCCAAAACTAACTTTTGAAACACCGGAGACTGGAAAAGTCTTAGGAGCACCCTGTCGATGTCCGAATCAGACATCTTGGAAGATCTAGATGACACCGATCGGGTCCGAACCGATTTCTCCATCGGCTCCATAGGACTAGGGGACCGGCTCCGAATGGATTCGACCACTATCGGTTCCGAGGGAGATCTCAAACCAATTTCCCTCTGTGCCGAGGAGGGCTTCGGTGCCGAAGGGGAAGAGTCTGAGCCGGTAACCCTCATCGGCTCCAAAATCAGTGGAGCCGATGAAGGTGACCCGCCTCTCGATGCCCCAGTCCTCGGCTCCGAAACCAGAGGGGTCGAGACTGGAGGCATCGAGGCAGACCATTCCGCCCTCGGCTCCGAAGTCCGTGGAGCCGATGGAGAAGCCTGCCTAGGTTTCTTGGCAGTCGGTTCTGACAGACTGGTCGGAGCCGACGGTTTTTTCTTTTTCATAGGAGAGTAAGAGGAAGATACGGCCTCCTCGAAGGAGGGCTTAACCAGACCTTTTAATATTAATTTATTTTTTGACAAAACACAATGTCAGAAACAAAACACGAACTAGTATCCACAACACTGAAAATGAGGGTCAAGATCCTCTAACTTAAGCAGGTACTTGACCTCTTAAAAAAAAAACACAAAAACGCTAGATAGGAATAGGGGAAGGCCCCCTCTAACTCAAACGGGAAACCTTCCTTTAAGCAAAAAAACACAATCTTTCTCAACGAATATATTCTAAATACACTCGTACAACAACACTAGCTGTTAAAACAGCTTTTGGGTTCAAAATAACCAAATTCCTGACAGGAAAACTATGAAAAAACAGTACTTAGCCCAGCCAAGTTTGAGACCACGTCCTAGCTTGTAAGCGGCAAACGAGATCTGGGGGATTAGTGGTGGTGCATCCTGGGATAAGAAATAGCTCAGCCAATAAGAGGCTTCGCTCTATAGCATAGCATGCTGAGTCGGAGCCGAGGGATCGGCTCCGAGCCCATCAGTACTGAATGTAGGCGAGATAGGATCACATAACATCATCATGTTACAAGTGCTAATAGATCTGTTTTCAACATATGCATGCTGATATATAGTTTTAAATCCAGTCCTGACAATAACTTATCCAATATTACCTTCTCCATTATTTTTCCAGAACATGAACGTAGACATAAGGGTATATATGACTCTGGGTCTGTCCTACTCCCCTTTCCCTTAAATACAGGTTTAATAAGGTCACATATCCAATTTTGAGGAATCTCCCCATATTTATATGACCTAGTAAATAATAGATATAATGGTACAGTAAGTTCTTGCTGAAGTGTTGTCAAGTCATTGTTACTAATTACGTCTTTGCTTTGTTTGAATCAAGATTGCGCAGTTCTTTTTCCATATAATCCAATTTGATTCCAGTATCTAGGGTTACCTGAATGTCACTAGGACAACTTATCACTCCTTTTGTGGAGCCAAACTGTTTTGCATAAGATTTTCTAAATATATCTATAATCTGTTGTGTCGGAGAATAAATTTTAGAATCTGTACACAGCTTATCATTTTGTGTGACTTTATTCCTTCCACATCTTATGTATCTATAAAAAGGTTTCCTATTATGCTCAATATCTTTATATAAATTTTCTTAAATTTTTTCTTGCTCGTCTCACACTATGCTTAATCTGTTTGTCCAACTTGTTTATTTCAGTTTTCAAAGTTGCAGTTCGACCTCTCTTCCACTTCTTATATTCTTTGTCTCTCACCCTAATCAGATATCTTGTTCTTATAGAATCATAGGAGGCTACTAGGCTAAAGGCCATGGGGCCCTTACAAGCCTAGCCAAGAGTTTATCCCCCAAATGAAACCTCAGTCAGCACCTGTTGCCCCTGTCAACGAGGGACACAAGTGGAACCCCTGGGACAAATTTGTGGTTTCCCATCCACTCATCAAGGTTGTGTTTGAAGAGGGTCAGCAAGGTGCTCTGTTTGACGTGTATGGGAAGTCTATTCCAGAGACAGGGCAGCCTCTGGGAAACAAACATGTCTCTCCAGCAGGTTTTGTTAATGTCACATATTAGGTTCAGGCCTTTTGAGCGGGTATTGCACGAGGAGTTAGACTTATAGATATGAAGCATCTCTATTAGGGCAGGGTCCGAGATTGCCTTGTAGGTGAGACACAGATCACCCCTGAGCAATCTGTATGATACTGAGTAGAGTGATAGTAGGGAAATATATCCCCATGAGGTTGTATACCTAGATCCTGATGTTAAACATTTTTTTTTATTTTTTGCACTGAAACAATTTCTCTTTCAAAACTTTCCACATTCTATCTGCAGTTTTTCCACTGAACACCTTACTCCAGTTAGTTTTACACAGTGACAGTTTTGCTTCCATATAATCTGTAATTAACCTTCTGTGCATTGGCTTAGATTTCAGTTTGGCAGAATTATCTAGCAACAAATTAACATTTATAACCCCATGATCACTACACATCAGTGGTGGTAAAACTTGACTTGAGAAATGATTGTCTCATGGAGTTAGTGAGTTATGCCTTGACTCTATATAGGGAGCCTAGCTTTATGTGAACCTTTTTAATGATTAGAGATAGATGCTTGTCAAAGTTCATGATTATGACACCAAGAAGCTTTGTTTGTGATACGGTATAGCTATTTTGGTATTGATGGATGAGTAGATTATAAAGGGAGATAGGTTGACTGGGGTTTTATTTGGGAAGAACATTAGTTTTGTTTTATTGGGATTAAGAATTAATTCATAGTCCATAAGCCAGGCTTCTATAGCTGAGAAGGATTGTTCGGTAATTTCTTGGAGCTGAGGGAGTGAGGGTGCAGTACAGATAAGTGTGGAGTCATTTACCAATAAACTCCATATTGTATGATAGTGGCGAGGTGGGTAGCAGTATGGAGTTTATTGGTAAAAATAGTGAAAAGGAATAGACCTATGATTGAACCCTGTAGTACACACAAAGTAACAGGTAATAGGAAAAATCACATTGCCATCTGACAGCTTGTTGATTCTCAGATAGGTAGTTCTGAAACTATGCAAGGGCAGATTGGCTTAGTTTCAGTGTTGATAGTTCAAGTAGTTTTTGGTGTGAAATGGTATTAAATGCTTTGGCTATGTCTAGGAAAATGGAGGATACTACCTGACCATTGTTTCTGAGTTGGTTGGTTGTGTTTGTGAAACTTATGAGGGCATTATTGGTACTGTGCTGGGTTGGAAGCCATGTTGAGAGTTGGTTAGAAAGTTATTACTTAACGGTAGCTCATGACCTTGACGGTGATATATTTTTCTAGTATTTTGCATAGTGGTGATAGAACAGCTATTGGCCTGTAACTAGAGAGCTCTGTGCAGGTCCCACCTTTATGTAATGGAATGATACAGGATATTTTCCAGATTTTGGGGACATATTGTTCTGAGATAGAACGGTTGATCAAAATTGAGACAGCATATTCGATGGTATCAGCAGCAAGGGATGTGGTTTTAAGTTTACTGAGAATTTTCTTATGGTACTGGTTTGGACTGGCTTGAAGAAGAAGGTATTGGCATTTTCACTGGTTGCTTTTGGTATGGTTGGAAAGGCATTACAGTTATTTTTGGTTAGTGATCGTATGGAGCTGGTAAATTATGTGTTAAACTGGGTAGCTATGCTGTCTGTAATATTCGTGGTGGTTGGAGTCATGGGTTGGCAGGGTTGTAGCAGTTGATTTACTGCTGCCCAGAATGTTTGAGTCTTGTGTTGATGTTTGTGTTGCATTATATTATAGTATGATTTTTTATCATTCTTGATCTGATTTTTAGCTTTGTTTCTTAATTGACGATAATAATCTTATGTGGTTTGGTTTTTATTTGCTTGTTATTGTGCCCATGCTTTATCTCTAAGCTTAAGTAATAGCTTGCTGTCTTTTGTTAACCAGGGAGCACAGTTTGATTTTATCCTGATGGTTGTAGGGCTGCTGGGCTATTTAATATGTCCAGGAATGTGTTATTAAAGTGATGTATGGCAGTGTCTAGGGGTAGTGATGTTAGTGGAATCCAGTCACAGTGCTTGAGGATGGATTTAAAAGTTTGTGTACTGAAGTTTGTCTTACTTCGAACCTTTCTATATGTAGTATTTTTGTAGGGGTACAGTTGTCTGAGAGATAGGTAGGTAGATGGTCGCTTGTGCTATCAGGGAGACATCCTGACTGATAGGTGAGTGAGGGTCTGTTGGTTAAAATCCAGATTAGAATTAACTTTTAGTTATGTACTTACCATAACTTTAGATGTTTGGGATCCATCTCGCCTACATTCTGAACTGATGGGCTCGGAGCCGATCCCTCGGCTCCGACTCGGCAAGCTTATGCTATAGAGCGAGGCCTCTTATTGGCTGAGCTATCTTTATCCCAGGATGCACCACCACTAATCCCCCAGATCTTGTTTGGCCGCATTCATGCACACATGCACAACTTGTTTATATAACATTGTTAGATGTTTCAAGATGAAACAACAGGATTCGGACCTTCTGATATCCTCTGATCTCCAAGGAAGGGGGAAGGAGGGTGGGTTATTAGGAATGTAGGCGAGATGGATCCCAAACATCTAAAGTTATGGTAAGTACATAACTAAAAGATGTTATGTGATCCTATCTCGCCTACATTCAGTACTGATGGGACAGCGTCCCTAGCACCTAAATCCTGGGTGGCTCATTGGAAAACACTCCTGAGCACTGTGGAACCAAATGAAGCTCGTCCTCTAGATGCCACACCCAATTTGTAGTGGGAAATGAAAGTGTGCGGGGAAGACCATGTAGCTGCAACACAAATGTCACTAATGGCAAGCTTGGAATGAAATGCTACCGAAGTAGCCATAGCCCTTGTAGAATGAGCTTTGACAGAGGTGGTAAGCTTTGTTAGAAAAGGAATAAGCTTGAGTAATACAGTCCCTGATCCATTTGGCAATAGTGACCTTTGTGACAGGTTTGCCCAATTTATTGTCTGCAAAGGATACAAACAACTGATCTGTTTTCCTTGTTTGTTTGGTCCTGTCTAAATAAAAACGCAACTGCCTGTGAACATCCAGTGTGTGGAATATGAATTCCGCTTTGTTAGAATATTTTGGAAAAAAGACTAGAAGTTCTAACGATTGTTGTAAGCAGAAACTGGAACAAACTTTAGGGACAAAGGAAGGATTTGGCCTGAGAGATACTCTGTCTTTGTGGAAAACCAAGTACGGGGGTTTTACTGACAAAGCTTGAAGCTCTGAAACTCTTCTGGCAGAAGTAATTGCCACCAGAAAAGCTGTCTTCCATGATAGAAACTTTAGATCACATGTAGCCACCGGTTCAAAGGGGAAGGAAGTCAAGGCGCGTAACACTATATCGAGATCCCATGGAGGTGCAGGATGAGAGATCGGAGGTCTTAATAGAGCAGCACCTTTCAAGAAGGTCTTACACAATCTGTTGCTCATTAAAGGTGGGTTTATGGATTCGTGAAAATTGGAAATCGCTGCCAATTGGCCCTTGATGGTAGAGACTGAAGAGCCTTGATTGAAAAGAGAAGTTAAAAATTTTAGTACTTCTGCCATGGGAATAGAGATGGGGTCCAGGCCCCGGAGTTGAACCCAAATAGCAAATCTTTTCCATTTGCTAGAATACAGTTTCTTTGTAGCAGACTTATGGGCCGAAGATAATATGTGTACAACCTCTGGATCCAATGTATGACTCCTGACTATAGTCGGAAGAGGAGGAGCCAAGCAGTCAATTTTAAGGTGTGCAGGGACTGGTGGAATAGTCCCGACTGATGAACCAAAAGATCTGGGATCTGATCCAGGAACCAAGGACCTTCCAGAGCATATTTCCGAAAGTAGGGAAACCATACTTGACGAGGCCAGTAAGGAGCAATTAAGATCATTTTGCTCCCCAAGAGAGATGCCTTTTGAATCACCCTGGGAAGGAGAGGAACTGGAGGGAAGGCATAAAACAAGCCGGTGGGCCAAGGACGGACTAGTGCGTCCATGGGGCTCTTCCCCGGAGCCGGGGTTAGAGAGAAGAATTCTTTGCACTTCGCATTCAGAGGAGTCGCGAAGAGGTCGCAACACGGAACTCCCCATTTGCTGAAAATCTGACTTGCAACTGTCATATTCAGAGACCATTCGTGAGGAGAGAGGATGGTTCTGCTCAATCTGTCGGCTATCACATTGGACTTGCCCGGTATGTGAGTAGCCACTAGAAAGCGTTTGGTCGAGACTGCCCATTCCCAAACTCTCGTGGCTTCTCTGCAAAGAGGATAGGATCTGGTCCCTCCCTGTTTGTTCAGGTACCAGACAACTGACATGTTGTCTGAGTGAACGGCAATTACACCCTGAGGGAGATAATCGTGAAGGGCTTGAAGGGACAGAAGTACTGCCCTCATTTCTAGGATGTTGATATGAAGTAGGGTCTCTTCCAGGTGCCATTTGCCTTGGACTGACCTGCCCAGGGAATGCCCCCCCCACCCCATCTGGGAGGCGTCTGTGGTCAAAGTGGCCGCAGGAGGAGGTAGAACAAAGGGTCGTCCCTGATCCAAATTGGAGGGCACTAGCCACCAGCGAAGGTCCCGTTTGCAAGATTCCGTGATCCATATGAGGTGACTGAGAGGGAGTTCCTGAAAGGACCACTGAGCTGAAAGAAGCCACTGGAGAATTCTCATGTGCAACCTTGCCAAGGGGACTAGAAGAACCGTGGCGGACATGGATCCCAATAGCTGCAGGACCATCCTGGCTGGAGCTTTGGACCTGGGAAGTAAGGCCCAAACTTGAGTCTGTATGGTTTGTATTCTGTCTGTAGGTAGATAGACCCGCATTCGGTTTGAGTCTATCTCTACCCCTATGAATCTTATTCGTTGAGATGGCAGCAACACAGACTTTGGCCAATTGAAGGTGATTCCAAGGGAACTGCCCAGTGATATAGTGGCTTGAAGGCTCTGCAGTAGTAGATGCCTGGAGGTGGCAGTTAGGAGCCAGTCGTCTAGATACGGAAACACCTGGAATCCTAGACTTCTCAGGTGAGCAGTCACAACTGCCAAACACTTGGTGAACACCCTTGGGGCTGTGGTGAGACCAAAGGGCAGCGCACGGAACTGAAAATGACTGCCTCCTAGGCTGAAGCGCAGATGTCTCCTGGACGCTTGATGTACCATGATATGGTAATAAGCATCCTTGAGATCTATGGAGCACATCCAAACACCCTTCTCCAGCAATGGGAGAATGGTTTGTAGGGTGACCATTCGGAACTTGGACTTTCTGACTGAACGGTTTAGGATGCTGAGGTCCAAAATGGGCCTCAAGTCCCCGGTCTTTTTTGGCACCAAAAAGAATCTTGAGTAAGTCCCTAATCCGATCTGGTCTGCGGGGACCGGTTGGATGACTCCTTTTTCAGCAGCTTTGAAACTTCTGAGGCTGCAGTATCCCGTTGACTGGGTGGCGGGTCCGGGATTTTTTTGGACTGGGGGGGGGATGAGAGAATGGGATGGTGTAACCTCCGGCGATAATTCGAAGCACCCATCGGTCCTGAGTGATACCTTCCCAGGCTTTTAGGTGCTTGAGAAACGACCCCGACTAGCTCGGGAGCTGCACAGTCGGGCAATCCCTCAGGGACTGTGAAAGGCTGAAGAGCCACGAAAGGACTCGCGGTCTCCAGTGTTGCGAGGGCCTCTGCCGCCTCTGGGACGGCGCCTTCCAGAAGAATTTCCCCTCCCTGCCTCTGGAAGGGGAATCCTCCTGCTGAGAGGGGTAAGGCTTCTGAGATCTCTGGAACCACATTTTCCCTCCTCTTTTAGCCTTGGGATAAGGCCGAAAGGGAGTGGAAAATCGTGCCCCTACGGCAGTCAGAGTCTTACCCTCCTGTTCACAGCGGGTCAGTGTGTCCTTTACCTTGGGTCCAAACAGGGAGGACCCATCAAAGGCGTCGGCAAAGGAAGACTTAAAGGCCTCCGCGAAATGACACAGGCGGAGCCAGGCTTGTCTCCGTAGAGCAATGCCTGTACCCGCCGCTCTACTCGCCCCTTCGGCTGCATAAGAAATGAGCCTCATGGACGAGTTTGAGATGGACGACATTGTAGCCAGCTGAGAGCCAACCGTCTGGGCCAGCTCCTCAGGCAGGTTACCCAAGAGGGTATCGGATAGTTCTTTAATCAGATCCCTCTGAAATCTAGTAAAGTGCGTAAGGTAGTTCAAGGACCTGAATGTAAAGGCTGCTGAACTCAGGGTGCGCTTTCCGTACCGATCCATGCTCCTAGACTCCTTATTAGGAGGATGGATGGACGTCGAAGCCTCTGCTACATCTTGCTGGGTAGCAGATGCCACCACCAAAGCATCTACAGCCACACCTTTAGTTAGAAACTCTTTTTCAGGGGGTGCCGAGAGGAACTTATTCGGACGAGCAGGCACCGGTTCCACAGAGTCTGGGTGTTCCCACGCCCTTCGACATATCAAATCCAAGAGCTCATCAAAGGGCGGAGACACCCAGGAGGCGGAGGGCTGAGCCCCGAAGGCCTCCAGGAACACCGACTCATCAGCAGAAGGAGGTTTGGACTGCCAGCCGCCTCGTTGTTTTAGGGCTTCCAGGATGTCTGCAAAGGAGACATCATCCGAGGACGACTTAGGGGACCCCTCTGCATCATCGAGATCAGTGTCTGATGTGAGAGACTCATCAGGGGAGTCAATGTGCTTCCTCTTGCACAATCTCTTCCTGGGGGGTTCTTCCAAAGAGGCTTCAGAAGGACCTCCAGGAGGGGGAGAAACCCCAGTGGGGGTAACCTCAGGCCCCGGGGCTCTGCTGTCTAAGGACAGGGGGACTGCCAAAGACCCAGTCTCGATATGCAGGGAAGGAGCTGGGGAGACCATGGAGGTAGCCAAGGAAGATTTGGCTAACGCACTCCTCATAGCCCTGAAGGCGGGACCACCAGAATCCTGGGAGGGTCCTACCTCCGTGGCCACGACAGTGGACGGCACTCCCGCCGCCGACGCACCAAGAGGGAGACTTGGGACCGAAAACATCAATCCCGAAGCCTCCCCCCCAGGGCCGACGGAAGAAGTCCGTGTACTGAACTCCGACCCAAGAGCCGGAGTTGGAGCAAGGGTTGGGCCCGACCCTAAAACCTCCACCGTTTCCACCAGCACCGGCTCCAACGGTGCCGAGGCTGTTGGAGGAGGAACCATAGTAGGGAAGTGGACCATCGGCTCCGAAGCCGAATGGGCTGGAGCCGAAACTAGCTTTTGGAACACCGGAGACTGGAAGAGTCTTAGGAGCACCCTGTCGATGTCCGAATCAGACATCTTGGATGATCTGGAGGATACCGATCGGGCCCAAACCGATTTCTCCATCGGCTCCAAAGGACTCGGGGACCGGCTCCGAATGGACTCTACCACTATCGGCTCCGAGGGAGATCTCAAGGCAATTTCCCTCGGTGCTGATAAGGACTTCGGCTCCGAGGGGGAAGAGTCTGAGCCGGTAACCCTTATCGGCTCCAATATCAGTGGAGCCGATGAAGGTGACCCGCCTCTCGATGCCCCAGTCCTCGGCTCCGAAACCAGAGGGGTCGAGGCTGGAGGCATCGAAGCAGACCGTTCCGCCCTCGGCTCCGAAGTCCGTGGAGCCGATGGAGAAGTCTGCTTAGATTTTATAGCAGTCGGTTCTGACTGACTGGTCGGAGCCAACGCTTTCTTCTTTTTGAAGGAGAAGGAGAGGAAGATACAGCCTCCTCGAAGGATGGCTTAATTAACCCCTTCAGGATTAATTTGTTTTTCCTCTCCTGGAGGACTCTTGATGAAAAGGCGTGACACACGCTACAAGATTCTTGTAGGTGCTTGGCGCCTAAGCAATAGACGCACGAGGAGTGGTCGTCCGTTATGGACATTTTATAACCACACCTCGTGCACTTTTTAAACCCGGAGGGTCTATGCTCTTTGGACATACTACTTTCGAAAAACAGTACCTGTATAAAGAGAAATACAACAAACTAAATAGTTCAAGAACAACAATATAAAAAGTTTTTTTTTTTTTTTTTTACACAATACAGTGACCAAAACCACACAGAAAGAGAGAGAGTCAAGACCCTCTAACTTAAATGGGCACTTGACCCACGAAAGAAACAGTAATAGGAAAGCAACAGGGGAAGGCCCCTCTAACTAAAACGGGAAACCTTCCCTGACGAAAAAAACACGAATTTCTCAACAAAACTAATCAATACACACTCGTATGACAACAATAGCTGTTAAAACAGCTTTTGGGTTTAAAACAAGCAAATTTCTGACAGGAAAAAGCCTAAATAAATAGTACTTAGCCCAGCCAAGTTGAGACCACGTCTAAGCTTGTAAGCGGCAAACGAGATCTGGGGGATTAGTGGTGGTGCATCCTGGGATAAAGATAGCTCAGCCAATAAGAGGCCTCGCTCTATAGCATAAGCGTGCCGAGTCAGAGCCGAGGGATCGGCTCCGAGCCCATCAGTTCAGAATGTAGGCGAGATAGGATCACATAACATCTGTTTTTTTTTTTTTTTTTTTTTTTTTTGCTTTTTTGACTCTTGTTTTTTGGGGGTTGTATTAGTTGTGAGAAACCATGCAGATTAAAGAAGTTTGAGGGGTTATCTCAGGTGCAAGTAAGCCAGTCAGTATTAAAGTACTCCTTCAATATGGTATGTTGGGGAAATGCTAATGACGACCAGTGAAGGATGTCTTCAATTATGGTGGGGTTGTTACCTGGTGGGATGTATGTTGCTATAATAATTACGTATTTAGTGGAATTTATTTTGAGTCTACTAGATAATATCTTGCCATTATTGCGTTCTGGAAGGTTTGGTTCTAATTGTTCAAGGCTGAGTGTATTTTTATAATAAATAGCTATTCCGCCTCCTCACTTATTAAACCTATCCAATCTATAGATGTTGTAACCTGGGGTTAGAATTTTATTGGCACTTATTTTAGGTTTTAACCATTTTACAGTTAAAACTGGTATGTCAGGGGAGTAAAGTGAAAGCAAGGCATGAAATTTGTGTATTTTATATCTTGGGCTTCTAAGATTCATATTTAGAAATAACAGGTCAGATTTCTTATGTTTTAGATTACTAGAAATATGGGTATGTGGAAAGGGTATTGTGAATGATTGATTAATGCTAGGGTATTGTGAATGGTTGATTAATGCATAATTCTGGGATTATACCATCAATAACAGGAACTTTATTTTGTTTAAGATTATTAATTTGATATTTTAACTCTTTAAAAGAGAATGACTTATCAATCTTTGATCTTTGTTCTTTGGTTAATTTAAACCTTATATTGTCTTTCAAAAAGTCACTGGTTATGTTGTTGATTTCTAAGTCTGTCTCTTTGTTATTGATTTCTTCATAATATTTCCTGAAGTATTCTAGTATGTCTTTTAAATCAGTCACTTTTTTATTTTTATCACCTTATTTGAAAATTATTGCTTCAATATGATTAGTATTTATTTTTTTCTTAGATTTAGCAGCCTACCTGTGTAGGATTTTTTGACTTAGTTTGTAATTATAATTTTTCCAGATTTATTGATATTATATGGTGAAGTACATCAAGATATTTCTGATTTAATATTTTCAACATGTTTGTTGATTTGTCATAAGGTTTCAGATTGGATTTCAATTTATCAGCATTAGACTGCAAAGACATCAACTCCTTATCCCACTCTTTTTTTTTACATATGTACAATTTTTAGATAAGCGTTTAAAGGATAACAAGAATTGCTTCTGAAACTTATCCATTATTATTATTAATTTCAGTGTGTTGATCTATAAAGTCTTCTAATTTTACTATATAACCAGGGATTTTCTGACAGTAAATCAAATTACTTGGCTTTAACATTAACATAAATGTAACAGCATTCAGGTCAGATAATGAACTTAAAGTTAGCAACACATCTTCAATTTTAGTCAATAAACTGTTGTTTGTCTTCTTTGTCTTTTGTCTTTTCCCGGTTAAGGGTCGCCACAGTGGAACTCCGGTCCGCTAATGATTGGCAGTAGATTTTCACGAACGCCGAGGTGCCAGCTCGACATTCAACCTTCAACTAAGGCATGCCCATTCACGCATGTCTCTCGAACGCCCACTCAACCATGGGGAGAACATGCAGACTCCACACAGAAGGCACTCCCCATACTCTAGCCGAGAATCGAACGGGAGAACCTCTTGCTGTGAGGCAACAACGCTACCGCTGCACCACCGCGGATTATCAGTGTTTGTCTGGGTGCTAGATCTATAAGAATAATGTGTAAAGTTAAGAGAGTTAGTATATTTAATATCATAGGTATGTCTCAAATGTTGAGAATTAATAAAATGATCTAAGTGATCAACTACTGTGGATAGCTTAGGAACCTTATCAGAAGCTGTGTCTTTACTAGAAAGAATACAGTTAAAGTCTCCTACAATAATCAATTCTCCTTTTGTATATAAGGTTACAGTATCCAAATATTTCTTAGCAGCTTTGGTTCCAATTCCAGGTATCCAGTAAGAATTCACAAAAGCATAGGTTTTTGCCAATTTCTACTACTGCTAAACCCAACATGCCATTTTTATCTGAATAGGTATTTAATATTTTAGGCATAGGTAATACATTTCTCCAAAGAATAAGAGTTTGTATAGTGTTTCTGATCTATTTTTTTAAATATGGACTGTCCATTTTACTATGATCTATCAGAAAATCTGAAATCATGTGTGAGACAGAATGCAGCAGAATGTGCTTTTTATGTAAAAACTACCTGTCCTTTTTCCAAGGCTGTGTGACCACTGAATATATATTTTTTAAGGTGGATGGAGGTGGTTCTTCTTTATCCAGGGTTATGTGATTGTGGAATAGCTATACTTAATAACAGAGGGTGTGGGAGTGCAGAAAGACTTGCCTCACTGCAGAATTGTTATTTAGGGGATTTCTTTCCATTTTCAATAAAACTGCATAAATCTGCATATTGCCATTTAGTTATTTCCATTTTTCTGGAAATCAGTTTATAATTATGATTCCTATCTCCTTCCCTCTGTACACACATGTATATATGTAAATATGTATACATATATACATATACATGTATGTATATATGTTTTAGTACAGTTGCCCAAGTCCTACTTACCCATAACAATAAATGTTCATAGAACATATAACCTTACTGGCATTCAGAAAGTAGTGCCCTGCTCCATTCCTCTGGCAGTCTACCAAAGAACAGAGTTCCTCCTACTGCCTCTCTGTGGGCTTCATGGACCAATCATCTGACAGTACAGGACTGTCTTACAAACCCACAGACAAAACCATTTCAGTTTTCTAGGGTCCAGCAGGAAGAAAAGAAGGAAATGCAAGCTTTGCAAATGCATATGGTTCCAAACCAAACCACACACACAATAATAAAGGCTGTTGAGCATAGCTCATTGGCAACCCCAACACAAAACTACGCAATTCAAAAAGGGGAATATTGGGTGAGTACTGCCAGTAAGACAATGTGTCCTACAAGCATCTACTGTTGCAGATAAGTAGGACTTGCTCAGCTGTACTATGTTCAACAAACACTTCCTTATTGGCATTTGAATAGATTGCCAAAGCTTACCTTACCTGGGAGAAGGGAGTATGCTGTGTCTTTTGGCTTTTCCCGGGTAGGGGTCGCCACAGCGGAACTCTGGTCCGCTAATGATTGGCAGTAGATTTTTACTTGTCGAGATACCAGCCCTGATGCACAAACTTCAATGAAGAAGGGAGTATAAGGGTCCAGAAACCCTGGAGAATGGTCCTAGTGAAGCCTGCACTGGATCTATAAAAGGCATCCAGCTTGTAGTACTTCATAAAAGTACGGACTGAGGACTATGTTGCTGCCTCCAGAATTCTTCTAGAGTGCACTCCTTTCCAATACACCACTGAAGAGGAAAAGGCCCTGGTGGGCATGAAAGAGGAGTTAATGTGTAACACAACACTATCTCTGTGTAAAAGATAGTGAAGGACTTTCAGGGCATGGATCACTGCCAACATTTCCCTGATACTGATGTGCTTTTATACATCTTTGGGACTACAAGTAGTCTGCACTTGCATTCCCATTCACCCAGCTCCCCAAATTAAGTCAAAGAAATCTGTCTGGATAGACTGCATCAGAACAGAGACTCACCTTACATATGTCAGAACAATAAGCAAAACAGTTTTACAGAGTAAGAGCTTCAGATCAGTCTGAGTGACTGATCTGCAAGGTGATAAGGTCAATTTCTCCAGTACATAGATGAAATCCCACAAAGAAAGAATTTGCTTATGAGGGTGTCTCATACCTAATACTGCCTTCATGAATTGTTTTACTAAAAGAGAAGAAGAAAGAGGGTGATCCATTAGCAGACAGGCAGAGATGGCTACTAAATGAAGCTTCATGCAATAAGCCATCATGAAGTAGCTTAGACACCTATTTCAAGACCAGAGGGAAATTAACCTCAAGGGACCCTCTGTTGCCATTTAGGCACTACTTAGAAAACCTCATCCATTTGTAAACATAAGATTTTTTTAGTAGAAGCCTTTCTGACCTCCTTTATCATGTGCAGCACATCCTGTTGAAATGAGTACCTAAATGGAGTCAAGACTGAATCATCCAGGCTGTTAGTTGCTGTTGCTCCAAACTGGGGTGCACCAGTTGCCTTGGAGACAGTGTGAGCAAACCCAGAGTGTGAGGAAGTCTGTGGTAAATGCCCTTGGCCAATACCATAATAACACAGAACCAGTATTAGATGGGTCAATAGGGGTTCACCACAATGATCTTTGGCATTTCTTTCTGAATCTTAAAAAGTACTTTGTGAATCACTGGAAAGGGTGGAAATGCATAAAAGAACATTCTCTTCCAGGGGAAACAAGAATGTGTCTGTTCTCCATGCAGGGCCATAAGGATGTCAGGAAAAAAACTTCGCAAGCTGCTAATTTGAAAGGACGTGAACAGATCTATTTAAGGCATTACCCCACATCTAGACTCGATACTGGAACACCACTACCTTAAGTTGCCACTCTTACGGGTCTATGCAGGACCTGCTTAGTCTGTCTGCAACAATGTTTTACTCTGAGCAGATGTATGATGCCTGAAGAGTCATAGAATGCTGTAAAGCCAGCTCCCAGGACATCATTACCAGTATGACCTTGTAATCCCTTGTCTGTTGGGGTACCACATCACTGTGGTGCTGGTTGTAACCACAAGAAGAGCACTCATAGTCTATAGGTAGTGAAGTACTTTCAGGGCATGGATCACTGCCATTTCCTTGATATAAATGTGCTTCTGTACATCTCTGTGACTCGTGGCCTGCCCTTGCACTTCCATTCACACAGATCCTGAAAGTGAAGTCAGGCAAATCTGTCTGGTTAGACTTAATCAGAACAGGTGGGAAAAAGGGAAGTCATGCCTCAGCTGTGTTCTCCACCACTGTAACTGGGATTCCAGCGAATGTAGGTGCTGGATCCATCAATTTTGTACATACCACCAAATTTTCCTCATATGGAGATAGGCCAGTGGTATCACAAGAATCATGAATGCCATCAGCCCTAGAATTTTTAGGAATTCTCTTGATAAGAAGACATTCCTTCTTGAGAATTTCTGAAGCATCATCTGGTAGTACAGGACTTAATCTTCAAGAAGAAAAGTAATTATTTTGTTGGTGTCAATTAAGCACTCTGGGAAGATGAGTCTGTGAAGGTGTCAGGCACAACTTCCGAAGGTTCAATTTGACCCACACCTGGATAGTAAGGTCAAGGACTTCTCTAGCAATTCCGAACACCTGGGTGCAAAGTCTACACAAGTCAGAAAGTTGTCCAATTAAGGAAAAATATGACTGCCAACAGTCCAGCAGTGTGTCACTACAGGAGCAATGCATTTCATAAACACTCAAGGTGTAGTGGTTAGACTAAAGGGCAATGCAGAGAACTGGTAATGTGAGCCAGACATGAAAAAATCTCAGATATCTCCAGAAGTAAGCAATGGGAATATGATGACTTGCATCATTCAAGTCCAATGTCACCATAAAGCAATGGTCCAGCAGAACAGGAAGCACCATCTGCAGGGTGAGCATCTTAAACGTGGGGACCTTCACAAAAGTATTTCAGAAAGGATAGGTCCAACACTGGTCTCCAGGATAGCTATTTTTTGAGAATCAGGAAAATTCTGAAGTAGAAACTTTCATTCTCCCCATAAAAGGGACCATCCCCATGACCTCTGCAACCAGTATGTGTCAGAGAATTGGGGGAGATAAAGCCTAGTCCAGCAGTTATGGGGGAACCCCTGAATAGAGGCAGATGTTCTTTCTTTGAAAGGCCAGTTGGTATAATGATTAAGGTCTTCACCTCCCATGTACAAGGTTTGATCCTAACCTCCAGCCAATGCCCATTTGGAGTTTGCATGTTCTACATGTGTCTTTGTGGGGTTCCTCCCAAAAATATTGCTGAGTGCTTGCATCTCAAACACACCCAGGAATAGAGCTGTGAGCAGGAATAGCACAGACCCCAGATGGTGCCTTATAGGGGAAGAGTTGTACAGACTAATTACTTTGGGCATCAGCTGTGGTACACAGTATCCTCAGGATAGGAGAACATGGATCACAGACTGCACATTGTGGTAGGACTAGTCACTCAAGGGTGTAAAATATACTCTAGGTGATCTGGCCAAGTTGACTAATGTTACCAAAACTGGCATGGTTATTTTCTGGTGATAAGTAGGTTGAGGACATGGCTTACTCTAACCTACAGCAGGGAATGATGCTAACGGTGTGAGGAGTATATGTGCCCCTATTGGCCAGTGTACATGCACCATAAAGCCTAGCAGCCCTGGGTCAATAAGCTACTAGCCAGACAGTGTCTAGTTGTCCAGCTTGGGTTACCTGGGTTAGCTCTGTTAAGCAAAAGATGGATGTAAAACCAAACAACCTGCCAAACAAGAATTGCTACACTGAATGTAGGTTCACTGACAGGAGGGAGCTTGGAAGTGGAGGACACGAGGGTGAGGAGGAGGATGGTCATCCTATGTTCCAGCTGACGAGGTGGAAGGGCAGTGCAGCAGAGCCACTTGGCTTGGGATCCAGAGTCGACTACTCAGTAGGAGGACAGGCCAGAAATAGTTTGGGAAATGTGGTGAGGGATAGGCTTCAGAAGACAATAAGGGATGTTATCAGAATTACTGACAGACTAATTGCAATCAGAATCCAGTGTAATGACAGGGCAGTATTCATAATCTCAGCTTATCCCCCATAGCAGGGATGTGACAGTGAAGAAAGGAGTGCATTCAGATAGCAGTTGAAGTTTCTACTAGATTAAGCAGGACAGCATGAATTGGTGTTGATGATGGGTGACCTGAATGTACATAGTGGGACAGATGGAACAAGAGATGAGGACTGCCAGGTTCCACATGGGTGGGACAGCAGGATTAAAGAAGGAGAGGCCATTTTGGATTTCTGATGCCAAATGTTTTGATGGTGATCAACACATGGTTCAGCACGACAGACAGTCACAAGATCACATGCCAGAGTGGCCAACATGCAACTCAGGTAGACTTCTTCCTAGTAAAGAAAGGGCAATGGGAAAGAATTACTGATTGCAAAGTCATCTACAGTGAAACAGTTGGTCCACAGCATAAACCGCTGGTGCCATAGTCAGCTGCAAGCAGTGTTCAGAGAAGGCTCCAATGTCAAAAGAGACCAGGTTGAAAACCTGAAAGTTGACTGGAGAGAAAGCACAACAGTTCAAGGAATTACTCAGGGATCTAGCACCTCAAGAAAAAGAAGAAGTTGAAGAAACATAGCAGCTCCTCAAAACAACATGTGTGAGAACTACAGAACTGGTATGTGGCCAAGCTAGGTGTGGAAATAAAGTACATAACAAAAGCTGGTCATCTAAAACAGAAGTCCAGGAAGTCATCAAAAGAAAGGAATGCAGGAAAAACTGGGAGACAGAAAAGATGAACCTGGCTAAGCAGGAATATTGGTTGGCTAACAAAGAGGCTGGGAGAGGAGTTGCAATAGCAAAGAAAAAGAAGTTATGTACCTACCATAACGTTCCATGTTAGTTGTCTTCATCTCGCCTTCCTTCTTGCTGGTTGGGTTTGGAGCCGATCCTCGGCTTCGACTCGGCCATCTTCAATAGCTCGAGAGCTGTTTACTGGCTCGATGCTACCCCTTATCCCATAATGCCTAGCGATAGCTACCCAGATCTCATTCGCAATAGCTAATTCCAGACATAACAACATAATAAATCAGTCAAGAATCAGTTGACTAAACCTGCCATATTCTCTTAAGTCAATAAAAGAAACAAGAGAACACACAGCCAGTGAAACAAAAAAAAACTCTTCTCGATCCACTAGGACTGGAGGATGGAGGGTGGGACGCAAGAAGGAAGGCGAGATGAAGACAACTATCATGGAACATTATGGTAGGTACATAACTTCTTTACGTTAAGTTGTCTATCTCGCCTTCGGTCTTGCTGGTTGGGACAGCGTCCTTAGCACCTAAAAACCTGGTGACTCAGTGGAACAGACTCTTCAGAACAGTAGAACCAAAGTCGTCTCTGCTCCTGGAGACCATATCCAACTTGTAATGAGAAATAAAGGTATGAAGGTTTGCCCATGTGGCAGCTGCACAGATGGAATCCATGGGCAACCTAGACTGGAAGGCTACAGAGGTGGCCAAAGCCCTAGTAGAATGACCTTTCGGTTTAATAGGTAATTGTTTGGTCCTTAACTGATAAATGAAAGAAATAGTGTGTGACAACCATCTGGACAAGGTTACCTTGGAAACTGGGAGACCTTGTTTGCCCAAGGCGTAAGAGAGGAATAGTTGGTCCGACTTCCTTACTTCTCTAGTTCTGTGCAGGTAAAAACGCAATTGCCTATGAACGTCCATTTGGTGTAGTTTGTATTTTGCCTTGTTGGTATGATTAGGGAAAAACACAGGAAGATCTATAGATTGCTTTAAATTACTTTCTGAGCAGACTTTAGGGAGAAATGAGGGATTAGTCCTCAGAGCAACCCTGTCCTTATGAAAAATCAAGTATGGAGGACGAACACATAGCGCCTGAAGTTTGGAGACACGTCTGGCTGAAGTAATAGCTACCAGAAAGAGTGTCTTCCAAGATAGGAACTTGATAGAGCAGGACGCTGCTGGTTCAAAAGGGGGCAGAATTAAGGAGGTTAGGACTAAATTAAGGTCCCAAGGAGGAGGGGGATCTCTCACTGGAGGCCTAAGAAGAGTTGTCCCTCTCAAAAAAGCTTTACATAGCTTATGAGACATAATGTTATGGTTCGAAAAACCAACATGAAAGTTAGAAATGGCCGCCATTTGTACCCTGATCGTAGAAGAAGCAGACCCGAAATGAAACAATTGAGCTAGGAATTCCAAGATTTCTTGGACTGGGGCTGAAAAGGGATCCACATTCCTAGTCTTTGCCCAACAAGAAAAACGTTTCCATTTGCTAGCATAAGCTTTCCTCGTTGTAGACTTGTGAGAGGAGACGATAATGTCAGGGACTGCTGGGGAAATGCTGGGAAGCCTGGCTAAGGTTGGAAGTGGAGCAACCAAGCTGTGAGCTGGAGAGTTTTGAGGGATTGATGCAACCGGCCTGATTGATGAACCAGGAGGTCTGGAATTGGGTCCAGAGTCCAGGGTTGATTGAGAAGGTAATGGTGCAGGAACGGGAACCATATCTGTCGAGGCCAGTAGGGAGCAATGAGGATCATTTTGCAACCCAATGATACTGCTTTCTGTATAAGTTTGGGTATCAGAGGGAAAGGCATAAAGAAGTCCCTGGGGCCAATCGTGGACTAGAGCATCTCTGGGTGTGTGACACGGAAGTGGAAGAAGGGAGAAGTAGTTGCTGCATTTGCTGTTGAAGGGGGTGGCAAAGAGATCACAGCAAGGCTGTCCCCATTTGTGTAAAACAAGATTCGCAACTTCCTGATTCAGAGACCACTTGTGAGGAATGAGAATAGCTCTGCTGAGCCAGTCCGCTATGACGTTGGATCTCCCGGGGATGTGTGTCGCAATCAGAAAACGTTGGGAGGAAATCGCCCACTGCCAAAGTCTGAGTGCTTCTCGACACAGGGGATAGGACCTGGTTCTGCCCTGCTTGTTGATGTACCGCACCACTGACATGTTGTCCGTTTGAATAGCAATGGTCCCAGTTGGAAGAGAGTCTGGAAGGGCTTAAAACGCCAGGAGCACGGCTCTCATTTCCAGGACATTTATGTGCAGATGGTACTCGTGAGGTTGCCACGTGCCTTGGACTGTCCTGCCCAGATAATGCCCCCCCCCCCACACTATCAGGGAGGCATCTCTCGTCACTGTGGCTACCGGAGGGGGGGTGTATGAAAGCTCTGCCCTGAGTCACTACTGGGGAGACCATCCACCAAGAAAGATGCCTTTTGCATGCATCTGTAATCATGATCTTGTAAGTCATGGGTAGCTCTTGGAAAGACCACTGCGTAAACAGAAGCAACTGAAGAATCCACATATGAAAGCGTACCAGTAGGATTAGGAGAAAGGCTGCTGCCATGAAACCCAGAGTTTGAAGGACATACCTGACTTGGATCCTTTTGCTCTGCATCATTACCTGTACCTGCTGACGAATTGTAAACGCCCTTTCTGGTGGTAGCCTTGCAAATATATCCCTTGTGTCTAAGTCTGCTCCAATGTAAGTGATAGACTGACAGGGCAACAGGGCAGATTTTTCGAAATTTATTGTGATGCCGAGCTGTGAGCGGATTGTGATTGTGTAGTCCCGTGCTTGTATAAGTTGATGCCTGGTGGTAGCAGTAAGGAACCAGTCCTCTAGATACGGAAACACCTGGAATCCTTGATGCTTCAGGTGAGCCGTGACCACTGCCATACATTTGGTTAACACCCTGGGGGTTGTGGTGAGACCGAAGGGCAGAGCTCTGAACTGATAATGACTGACCCCCAGCCAGAAGCGAAGATATCTCCTGGAGCGCCTGTCCATCTTTATATGGTAGTACGCGTCCTGAAGATCTATAGAGCACATCCAATTGTCCTGACCCAGAAAGGGTAGAATGGACTGTAGCGTGACCATCTGAAACTTCGTTCTTTGCACAGACATGTTTAGTCTGCTGAGATCCAGAATCGGTCTCCAGTTTCCTGTCTTTTTTGGTACCAAAAAGAACCTTGGGTAAGTTCCGGATCTGTGCTGATCTGCCGGGACTTCCTGGATGGCTCTTTTTTCTAGCAGTTTTGAAACTTCTATTACTGCTTGCTCCTTCAGATTGGGTGGAACATCTGGGAGGGTCTTCCTTGACTGTAAAGGGGGCTGATGGAAGGGAATTTTGTAACCTCCAGATATAACGGACCATACCCATCTGTCTTGTGTTAAACTTCGCCAGGCTTTTGGGTACAGCGAAAGTCTTCCCCCGACTGCCTCCAGAGTTGAGCAGCCAGGCAACCCTTCAGGGATGCTGGAAGGGCTTATCACAGAAGGATTCTTTGTTGCCCTGGTTCTGCGGACCCCCTCTGCCATGAGGGCGGCGTCTATTATTATTGTTTACCCCTCTGCCTCTGGAGGAAAAATCACTACGTGTGTCAGGCAAGGCTCCCTGAGATTTACGGAACCACATCTTCCCACTCTTCTGACCCTTGGGGTAGGGTTCTAGAGGGAGTGGAAAAACAGACTCCCACGGCAGAGAGAGTCTTGCCTTCTTGCTCACAACTAGTCAAAGTGTCTTTCACCTGTGGTCCAAAAAGACGCTCAAAAGCGTTCCGCAAAGTTACACAGCCGCATCCAGGCATGCCTCCTAAGGGCCACCCCAGTACCAACGGCTCTACTCGCCCCATCGGCTGCATAGGAAATTAGCCTCATGGAGGAGTTAACAACAGAATTAAGCGTCGCTAGCTGGGAAGCTACCTTGGCTTGTGCTCCCTCAGCTGTTGGATCTTGGAGGGTATCTCTGAGCTCTTTACGGAGATCCCTTTGAAGTCGGGTAAAATGACACAGGTAGTTCAGTGACCTCATAGAGAAGGTCGCTGAAGCGAACATTCACTTCCCATATCTGTCCATCATCCTAGACTCCTTGTTAAGGGGATGGACAGACAAAGAGGTCTCCGCTAACTCTTTTTTGTTGGCTGCAACCTAACAAGAAGAGGTAGGGGGGTGTGGTGGGGGAGAACTCTCTAAGTTAAACAAGTTCTACAAGAAAAAGGAGGGATACTACAAGTTAAACAAGTATCTATCACAAAAGCAAGACTATCGTTAATAATAAAATACTAGAAGGGTTGAATTCTAGTGAAGAAAGTTATACAAAAAACTTTATACAAGTCTGAGCCAGAAAAACGACATCTCGCAGCTGAAGCGGTAAACGAGATCTGGGTAGCTATCGCTAGGTATTATGGGATAAGGGGTAGCCTCGAGCCAGTAAACAGCTCTCGAGGTATTGAAGATGGCCGAGTCGGAGCCGAGGATCGGCTCCGAACCCAACCAGCAAGAACGAAGGCAAGATAGACAACTTAACATCAAAGCATCAGAGGCACTCTACCAGCTTCAGCAAAGTGACTCAGTAGATGGCACAATAACTGTATAAGGTTGCAAGGCAAAGACAGAAAGATAAAGAAGATAGTCAGGAACTCTTCATAAGGGATGACAGCAACAACATGCTCACTAGTCCACAGGTCATCAAAGGCAGATGGAAGGAGTACTTCCAGCAGCTTCTGAATGAAGAAAACCTCACAGAAACTGCACTACTCCAGACACAGCCTACGATCAGAGCAGTGGAAGAGCCCACCAGAAAAGAAGTAAGAACAGCACTAAGGAAAATGAGGTCAGGAAAAATAGCAAGCTCAGATAGACACAGTAGATATAATCAAGATGTTGGGTGAGTTAGGGGTGAAATGGCTCCTGAAGGTACTATCAGTACAGAGAGAAAGGCATATCCCAGGTAACTGGCAAATAAGCATAATAGTGCCATTGTTAGAGAACAAAAGCGACATTCATAATTGGGGGCAGTGCAGAGGTATCAAACTCCTGTCACACTGCATGAAAGTTCTAGGAAAAGGAGACTGATACATGAGTAAGCACTGCAGTAGAAAGTAAGATGGGAGATGAACAGTTCGGATTCAGATCAGGATGCAGCACAACTGTCCCAGTGTTTGCAGTGAGACAGATACTTCAGAAGAAACTAGAAATGAAGAAAGAGTCCAACTGTGCATTCCTAAACTTGGAGAATGCATATGACAAGTTCCCAAGAAAGTGGATTTGGGTAGCCCTGAGGTGGTTCAAAGTCCCAGAAACAGAATGAGAAAATGAAGACATAAGAGCAGAAGTCAAAGTAGCTCCAACTGTATAAAAGGTGAAACAGAACAGATTACGGTGGTGTGGGCACATGTGCAAAAAAGCAGAAGGCGATCTGGTGAAGAAAATTTGGGACAGACAGGAAGAAGTTAAGAGGAAGCAAGGGCATCCAGCAAAGTGGTGGATGGATTGTGTGAGAGAAGATCTGCAACAGACAGGCATAAGTGTTGAAGAAGGTAGGGGAGTGGTATGGAATAGAGAGAGACAGTGACAGTCAACACGACACACCAACCCCATGTAGATAATGGGAAAAAGGGAGATGATGATAATTATGATGATGTTCTTTCCACTGACACCGGTAATCTCTGCCAACTATGTTGAGCACCAATTTGTCAGAAACCACTGATGGCCAGACCACTTTGTTGAATGCTAACTTCTGCAACAGAGTACCCTTAGGTGACCTAGGGAATGACATGTGCTAGTCATACAGGTTAGGAGGAAGTTATTATTTTTTGGAATTAGAACCCCTCTAGTTAGGTTTAATAAAGTTCTCATCCTGCCATTTCCTTTTGGTGCCTTGTTGTGGTTCAGATGTACTTCTGTTTGTTGAGCCACCAACAATTATCTTGCTTATTGGAGGAAAACTTGGGAATATTAAATATTTTAGACATTCCATCCATCAGTTTATCCATATCATTTCAATGTTTAAGGATCTAATTACATGCTGCACTAAACACACAATCAGCATCAAGCAGAGCATTCAAAATCTAATTTGTTTAATGACTCAGAAAAACTTTGGCTGTGTAACCAAGCATACCTCCTTACCACAACCAATGTCGCTGCATTTCTAGAAGAAGTATCTCTCCCTTTTAAGGCACTCTTTAAAGCATGTTTAGACATTTGAAACAATTGGAAACAAACTTCTTCACATAGGCTTTCTGCTTTGTAGATAACAAACTCATCTAACATATATGCACCTCAGCACTGACTTCCACATAAAACACTAGCAGTTAAATACCTTAAAAGCTACCATGCTAGATTGCACCAGATTTTTTCCCTGACATTCTAGCCACCAGCCTAATTTATTTTGAGAGACTGGATTTGAAGATATTGGGCCAGATTCAATAAAGCCTACACCAATTGTACACTGTTCTGAGTGAACAGACAACACAGACATAATGCACAACTTTTTCCTCCTAATGTTACTTTTCCTACTGATATTCTTGCAGCTTTAAATACTGACAGGGATTCATAATGGTTACTACAGAGTACAGACTACATGTACACTTAGTGTAATCTTTCGGAGTGACTAGAACGCACAAAAAATGGCATAAAAATTTTACTGAATACATATCGTGTACACTTAGTGTAGGCTTTATTGAATCTGGCCCATGGTCTTTTTATTGGAAATGTTTGCTGGGAACACAGAAGCGGGGTCTGCAGTCAAGGAGGCTTGGAGGCCAGGCAAGACCAAATACAGCCTGAATTTCGTAAACACTTTTTTTAGGAAGAGACTCATTCAGCAGAGGAGAACTGAAAGGTTTCTTAAAACATTCTCCAAAGCTGGGACCAACAGAGGAAAAGATGCCACATCTGGGGTCTCTTCCTCCAAAAAATAATATAGCCTGCTAATCTCGAGCGCAGCTAATGAATGACCCTCAAGTTATGCACAGCTGTGGTACTAACACCACACCAGGGGACCTGGAGGCAAAAGAAGGTAAGCCTGGCCAAAGCTACTGTGAAGTCACAGGCTGTAGGCTGAGGCATATTTCAAGATTTACTCCTATGTTTTTAGCTTCACAAGGGCTAGCTGGTGGTGGTGGGGTACCTTATCTGAGTCCACCAAGTCAGGGGACAAAAAACTAGCTACAGCAATACCAAATAATGGCTGCAAGGTCCGCCCAGTAAAAAATGGGCAAATTCCAGGATTCTCCCTCTAAACAGCAGTCTGAAAACTATTTCAGTATGGATACTATTCTGAACACTGTAATGAATAAAAAGACAGTGGATTCAGTAACACAGTTCAAAGCACAAAATACATGTTACAACAGTCTGCAATTTGAATGTAAAGTGCTAGTTTCAGCCACAAATGATTAAACAGCCTAAAACAAGAAAATAAGCTTATGAAACATTTCTGCCAGAAATGTTACATACACAAAATTGAACCAAAACCACAATTTAAATTAAAATAGGTTTAAAATGTTGTACACCTGCTAAATAACCTGAAATAATCATAACCCAAATAAAAAAATGCAAAATCAGTAAGTTGTTTTGTCAAAATTTCACCTGAAGCTTTTAATCAATGGAAATAACAGAAGCAATTAACTTGCAGCTCTGGAAGCCCATGGCAATGAATTGAACTGTACTAAACCAGCCTTAGAACGGAAAATCAGTTAAACAGTCACACATGGCCATAAAACACATTACAAAGGATAAAAACCTACAGAAATCAAGAATTAACAACAGTATAAGCCTTACACTGCAGACAAAGTAAAACTCCATATACAACTTACTAATCAGAAAATCAAAAACAAAGTATCAGAATATACTAATCAAGTACTGAGAGTAAAAAGCAGAGAGAAGATGTAAAATCCAAAAGGGTTTCTCATATGAGCTCAGCAGCTGTAGAGATCCAGAGTAAGGAGCAGTCTTCCAAGAGATCCTTCGCTTACTTTTGCACTAGAAAACTGAAAGGATTATGCCTCTGGGTCTGTAAGGCAGCCCTTCTACTACAAGGCGATTGGTCCGTCACACCTACAGACGGGCAGCGGGAGAAGCTGTGAGATTTGGTAGACTGCCAGAGGAAGTGTAGAAAGGCACTACTAACCAAATGCCAATAAGGCAGCATGTTTGTTGATATATATGTATGTGTGTGTATGTATGTATATGTGCGCGCGCACACACACACACACACACACACACACACACACACACACACACACATTGCGGTCTAAACACCAGTCTGTTGGCTATATTGTTATGTAAATTATAAATATTATGGCAGCCTTAAACAAAGGACTTTGTCCACTATAATAGCTCCAATTTCTTAAACTACAGCAGCCCCACCGGTACCTTCTCCTTTAAATGTGCTCAGTTTATGTTCTTAGCATTCCACTGTCTCCCTTCCTGAAGTTTATTTATCTTCTTTTGTAACCAGTTTGAGTTATAAGCCAGCATTTTTCCACAGCTGCACTACTGCAGTCTGGCTTGCTTTTTCTCATTGCTTTGCTTATCTGTGGGTTTGGGGCAGCCTTTGGACTTTGCATTTCAAAGCCAGTAGAAACCTCCTTACATTACACAGTTATGCAAACACTCAAGTGCAGTTTTTTTGCAGTTATCACCATTAGTTATGTCAAGGTGATATTGGACTAACTTTCCTACTAAAACTGTGCGCTACAGCAGCAAAATCAAGACTTTCCTCTACTAGCTCAGAGGCCTTTTAAACTGCATAGTTCATTTTACTTACCTCTCTAAGCAGATTTGTGGTTAAGTTAAATCACTGACTTTTTTTCTGTCTCTGCCAAATTTTCAACCTGCTTCATTCATCCTCACTAATGCCTGGGGTCACTCCACTCCCCTACCCTGCACCCAATTCTCACCCACCCCTCTTACTCTATGTTTATACTTCCATAGCACCGTGCACATATTGGTCAAATTAATACCATCTCTTCCCTCCAGAAGAAAAACAATCAACAGAATTGTTCCCAATAGTAACACCCACTCTTGTTTACCACCCAATGCTCTCTTTCAAACTGTCTTAATCCTTGCCCTCATAACTATCAAATTACATCTCTACAACCAACTGAGTACCCTTCTAATGTTTTCTAATCCTAATTTACAACAAAAATAAAACCTAAGTTAAATAAGATGCTCCTAACTCAGATTATTTAACTATTCCTCCTCACCCTACTAGCCTTCATCACCAGTTATCAAATCTGCCTCCTTCAAATACTTAGGACTTCAACCAGACCTCACAAAGCATATTAACATCTACCCAGCCTGCCTTTCTCCATAACACCCTATCTCTACAAATGAACCATGTCTGACTTATCTATAAATACCTTAAAACCAGCAATGTCTTTTGGCTTTTCCCAGTTAAGGGTCACCACAGCGGATCACCGGTCCGCAGATTGATTAGTAGTGGTGTTTTTATGGTGTTGAGTTGCTAGCCCAGTGCCCAACCTTCACATAAGGCACACACGTACACACGCTCACCTATCTGCATGTCTTTAAAACTCAATGGACCACAATGAGAACATGCAGATTCCACACAGAAGGTGCTTCAGCTGAGAATCGAACCAGAGAACCTCTTGCTGTGAGGTGACAATGCTAACCACTGCACCGCCAAGGCCTTATAAGTACCTTAAAACTAAGTATCCAAATTTACAATCAAATATCAAACCAAGACCAAAATATAACTGGCCACACTTTTCCCTCTGTAAAATATCAATTCAAAACATTAGTGGAGATATTCATCCAAACCCTGGTCCCACTGTTCATAAAACAATCACTTTCAACCTCAAAATAAACCACTCAACCAATACATCTTAGCAAAAAAACAGAACACAAACTCACTTTACTAAATATGAACCTAAGAAGTATATGCAATAAAATCCATGACATACATGCCTACCTTGCCACATACACTCCTGATGTAGTCGTAGCTACTGAAACCTGGTTAAAACAGAAATAAAGTATTATGAGATCCCCACCCACCCACCTCAAGATACAATATACTCAGGCCTGACAGACAAAACAAGCATGCAGGTGGTATAGCAATCATCTATAAAAATTCCCTAACCATCACCTTACTTCCACAGGAAATACCCAAATTTAACAATGATGGACTTCTAATAACACTCCTAAGAATCAACAATAGGAAAAGTATAAGTGATACTGCTGAAAGCATCCTGTATTGGATATCCCAACAAATTAACCATGAAACTGTAATACTTGGAGACTTAAATATAAACTGGCAACTCATAAATTCCACTAACCCCGCTGAATCCATAAACTTGTTCAACTTCAGGCAATTAATAACCAAACCTACCAGAAAAAAACTTCAGAGAGACACTCAACATTAGACCCGATTCTCACAAACAAACCAGACAGAGTGACAAAAGTATGCTGCCTCTCACATAGCATAAGTGACCAGATACCAACATATGCTATTAGAACTCACAATAACATAGATAAACATATTAGCTATCATCAAATATGAAATACAACCGATTTCAGTAAATATATTTTCAATGAGACACTAAAACAATACAACTGGAATGTACTTAGAACAACTCTGCTAGATACTGCTGTAGAACAGTTTATGTTCTTACAGACATTAAATAATCTAGCACCAGTATGTAATAAAAGAGTCAAGTCCAAACCTACACCATGGATGACAAAAGAAACAAGAAAATCATGACAAAGAGAGAGAGAAAGTCTGTAAATTTTGGTATAAAAATAGAACTCAAAATGCCTTCCAACAATTTAGACATCTTATAAACCTTGCAAAACTTCATGTCAAATAGGATGAGCAAAGACACTATACCAACCTACAAGACAAACATAAAAACAACCCAAAACTTTTTTTGGCCATCATTAAATAAACTACTACACCCTGGCAAGACCACCACTCACTCTCCAAATACAGACAATGTGATAGACTGTCTCCAAAGTCTAATTCCTACTTTATACAATCAGTATTAGCTCTCTTAGACACTAATACAACCGCTCCCTCCCTCTACCCCTGTCCAATCAAAACTACCTACAGCTCTTCAGTTTTAGTCTAGTACGTACCTCGCTCATAAGGAAGTTGAACCTTAAACTAAAAACTACTTCCATACTTGTAGACCAGCTACTATCAGACTATCTAAAAATGGCCGCAGAAGTCATAGCCTTCCCTGTGTCCATACTAGGAGGACCATAGCAGAAAGATACTTCCCATCATTGTAGAAAAAAATCCTACATCACACCACTACATAAAGATGGCACATCAACAGAGTTTAATAACTGCAGACCGATAGCAATTCTCTCCCCCTCTCCAAAATATTAGAGAAATGCATCCATATGCAGCTGATGCAATACCTAACCTCAAATAACCTGCTCTCAGAAATGCAAAATGGCTCAAGCAAGGCACCACTACTGCTCTTCTACACTTTACCAATATAATAAACTAACACAGAAACAATGGTCTGCTTGTGTCCATCATGGTTTTAGACTTGTCAAAGGTATTTGATACTGTCTTGCACCAGCAACTGCTCACTGTACTCTCCTCAAGTTGGACTTTTACAATACTCCCTGTTGTGTTTTTTTAGTTACCTATCTGGAAGGCAACAAGCAGTTGAATAGCAACAAACCTACTCACCCTTTCAACCAGTTACTACAGGTGTCACTCAGGGCTATATCCTGGGTCCTCTCCTATTTAATATATTTATTAATGACTTCCACAACTCCACGCACCATGCTAGTTTAGTTCAGAATGTAGATGACTCAACATTAATATGTGCGGCCTCAACAATAAATAACCTCCAAGGCATTACCCAAAAATCTTTCTCCTCTGCAGAAACGTGGCTAAAAGAATCAAACCTCCTACTCAACCCAAGAAAACTAAGTTAATGTTTTTTACTTCACAAAGTTGGCAAAATCAAAAGCTTTTTTTACCATAAAGTCAGCAAATAATATTGTTATTGAAACTGTAACCCACATTAAACTTCTAGGCATTATAACAGATGACAACCTCAAATATGACCAGCATATACTGCATCCAATTAAATCTACACACCAGAAACTAGGCTCCCTTTATAAGATTAATAGAGTCCTTACAGATACTACAAGAAAACCTCTAGCCACTACCTTCTTATTTCCAACTCTCATATGCCACTCCTATCCTAACAAACTTAAACAATACTCAGAGAAAGTAACTTGCCCCCTGCTACAATAAAATAGCTAAATATGCCACAATCGTCCTCATAGGACCCACATTGCCATAGCTTAAACCAATTAAACTGATTTGAAGTACACAACTACCTAACATATTCACAACTAACTACAGCACACGAGCTCATTCATCATCCAGAAAAATGCCCTGCACTACATAACTTATCACTGACCTACTGTCCAGCAAGGAACCTCCGCTCTAGTATCAAATTCTTATTACTTACAAATAAGTCAAATAATGTTACAGGAAACTTGCTCTACTCCCAATACGTTGCTAAACTCTGGAATAGTATTCACACAAAAATAAAACTCTCCAACAAACTCAATAATTTTAAACCACTGCTTAAACAAATGATCCTACACATGCTCATCACCGGGTTGAGACTTTGTGTTCACCACATGAATCTCTCCAAATACTCTCCTTAAACAGAATACACTCACACTCTCACAAAATGTCAAAATACTTTTATACAGAACTGCTGCCTGTCCAATCCACTAAGGTGAATGTGGGCTTTCTCTTTAGTAACTTCCACCTCTGTAAAATCTTACAAAGTATAAATGTAACTACTGTTTGTGTATAAATGTAAATAGGAATGCAACTACTCTGTGTTTAACGGGAACTTCATCAGAATGCTTGTAAAACAAATAACTGCCATTAATATAATACCAACAATTAAATAGTACAACACACCCATTGGTTCCTGAACTAATTCAATTAACTAAAAGAATTCCAGTTAAGTACCTCCAACTTGCCCATCCAAAAAAAAACCTTGTGTGAAAGAAGAAAGTGTATATAAAATATAAAAAATGTATATATTCTACTACATTGTACTCCAGCTCTAACTCCTGCCTTTTTGTCAGTGCCACTGTCTCCAACCCATATAACATAGCTGGTCTCACTACCCTCTTGTAGACCTTCCCTTTCAATCTTACTGGTACTCGTCTATCACAAATCACTCCTGACACTCTTCTCCACCCACTCCATCCTGCCTGTACTCTCTTCTTTACCTCTCTTCCACACTCACCATTACTCTGAACTATTGATCCCAAGTATTTAAACTCATCCACCTTCGCCACCTCTACTCCTTGCATCCTCACCATTCCTCTATTATCCCTCTCATTCACACACATATATTCTGTCTTAGTCCTGCTGACCTTCATTCCTCTTCTGTCTAGAGCATATCTCCATCTCTCCAAGGTCTCTTCCACGTATTCCCTACTCTCACTACAGATCACAATGTCATCTGCAAACATCATAGTCCACGGGGACTCCTGTCTGACTACTTTAATATGCATGAAAATTCATGCACACTCCTAAGCTATACTAAGTATGCATTCAGAATACCATATTACTGCATAATGCATACACTGCAGTAGAATGAAGAAAAAATAAATGTTGAACTTGGGATTGGTCAGGGAAGTAAACAGGTCACAGAAATGTTTTACACACATGCAGATCAATGTGCAAGTCTCAAAAGGACAGAGGAACCACTTAGCAGCATCACAACCAATGATTCAGTTTGTCCTCTAAAGAGTGGTCTCTTCAGCACAAAGAATAAGATGGTATTCCCAAATGTTATGTTGTCTAAGAGGCAGCAATCGTGGCCGGGGCAATGAAGTTCTGGAAGGCTAACTCCTCATTTCTAAACACTGATGTGAAGGTTTGATCTGGCATAGGTTCACAGTCCTAGAATCATCTGCATGTTGTATTGCCTATCCATCCTAGGACAGATATATATTTGCTAACAGGTTATGGCTGCAGAAAACTGTAAGGAATTCACCATGGGAAAATTGGTTCTGTCCCTCAACCACTGAAGGTATTACCTGCAGGATTTGGATATTCAAATTTCATGAGAAAGAAATCAATCTGAATTCTGAAACCAGTGAACCCTGATTGCCCACTCTAGCATCCCTATGTGCAGTCTGGTGGGGCACCGTTAGCATGGATGCTACAGTTATTTCTTGGGTTCTCAGGCACAGGTCATCTGAAACCACTGAAATTGTGGCTATGGAAACTTTGATGGGTCTGGCAATGAAGAGTGCCTAGGCTTCTGCTGACAAATTTCAGTGGATAGGATGGAGAGGGGGTTTGAATTTGTAAGATTCACTGTAATCTCTACAGAATGGAAAGCTTTCATTAGGAACTCAATGGATTCAGTCAAAGCCTGATGCAGTATCTACAAGTTAGTTATCCAGGTATGAGAAGATCTAGGATCCTTGCAAACTCTGGTGAGCTGCTACATTGACATATACTCACTGAGCTCACTAGGGGCTGAAGTGAAACCAAATGAAAGGGTCCAGTGCTGGTACTGAATGATGCCTGCTCGGAAGAATAAATACCTCCCTAAGTCCTTGACGGCTGATGTGTAAATAGATAATATGGAGGTCCAAAAAAAATCCAGTTGGTTTCCACTAGACAATGAAGGACTGATTGTACCATGTTCATGGAAGATAAAGTGCTCAGACTTCAAAAATGTAAGCCTGGCCTAAGGTATTTTGCCTTTGCTGGACACCAGAAAGTAATATGTAGTAAAATTCTGACCTCTTCTTCTCTGCTGGGACTTCCTCAATGTCTTTTTTGATGAGATTGAGCATGGAAAATTTTTGATAAAGTTGGATGTTGAGCAAGAGAGTAAAAACTGGAACTGTTTGGGTTTACCAAGGGATTTCATATACTTTGCATACTATTGTCATTATCTTCCTGTTCACTGTGATAGGTTTTCACTCAAACAAGCAGAGGGAGAGATGGCACCAGACTACTTCCAGAATGAGACAGTTGGGTAAGTCCTCAGGTCTGCAGTTGTACACCAGTGGGCAGTTAACAGCTTTTTTGGGCTTGCAAAGAGCCACTGTCTTTAGGGCGGAAATCTTGGTGAAAATGTTCCTGAAAACTGTTCATCACAACTGCATGCTACTAAATGTTATACACTGTGCCATACCTGAACTGGTTGTTCTGCACCAGAAAAATGTATGCTGAATTGGAGAAGACTTTGTGCCAACAACCATGGGGGGGGTCTTACCCTCTTTTTTTGATGTTATGGAAGTTCTTTTTAACCTTAGGACCAGAGATGTATGTACCAAAGAAGGACTAGTCCAAGAAGATCATCTCTGTGTGCTCAGCAATAATCTGTCAGGTGGCTCGCATGTGCCAGTGCCTTATAATTCCAGATGCTGCAACTCTGGCAGTCCCTTTTACAGCATTATAGAGAATATGCATCATGAAACTTGTCATACTTGATCAGAATGGATAGAATAGGGGTTCGAAAGCAGAGATGATATGGGGTCTGAGTGGAGAGATGATAAATCAACAAGCAAAGGAGAGTAGTATTGCTGGAAATGAATTCATCCTCAAGTCTTGGTGAGTACCTTCACGAGGTGGACCCTGTTTTTAACAAAATCTCACCAAGACAACACTGATATATAGACTGTATTTTATATTGCATATATCAGGGACAGAAGTAAGTTAAAAATAAAAAAACATAGCTGGGTGTGCAAGACCCAGGATAAAAAATTGTCCAAACCTGGTAGGTGTACTGGTGTCAGGAATGGAAAAAATGACAGTGTAGATTCCTCAAGACATGGAAATGATCCTACAATGGGGCTAAGCCAGGATCAGTGGGAGGATGGCTGTCCTGTTGTAGAAGGAAGTATTAGTCAGAAAAATCACAAAAACTGATAGGCCATAAAAAGCCATAAAGATGACAGAGTGGCCTTTACAGGAAAAGAAAGAAAGTATGTATTGATACTATTATGCAAGAAGCCCAGCATTTCCAGGCAGATGATATACAAAAAGACTGAGAGAGAAATTAGAGGAAAGAAAAATACTTGCACAAGAAAAACTGTCAGAAGCGTCAAATAAAAATCTGTGTTCATTAATACAACAAATTTATGAAAAACATTATATAGACCAAGGAACCTTGGGCCATTTAGAAAAAAAAGCGACTGAGGAAGTGTGAAAATATAAAGAAAATAATCTAGAGATTTTTGAAAGGTATAAAAAAGATATATGGACGTATTTATTTATTTATATTTGTTGACAGGGAGTGTCCGACTGGACGTAGGTCCATTTTCAGCAGAGGCCCGGGGAGAAAAGCTCCACAGTTAAAATAAACAGACAGTAGTTACACTGGAATACACAGCGATTAACAATTTACATAGCAATTACTTACAACATATTTACAGATGAAGAACATAGTACATCAGTAGACAACTAGAATCTTTATCTGTGAAGTACATAACAGACATTAAAAAGAAGTTATGTTCTTACCATAACGTTCCATGTGGAGTGTTCATCTCGCCTTTGTTCTTACACACGAGTTCGGAGCCGATCCTCGGCTCCCGAGTCGGCCGCATAGCAAAGTTTTGCATCTTAGAGAAGCTCGAGACCAGGCTATATCCCACAATCCTCCCTGCCATTACTCAGATCTTGCAAGCAAACCAGACCAACCATAAACCTCAGGTGCTAAGGCTACACACAGCCACAAAAAATCAGAGACACTATCTCACTGACAAATTAACTAAAGGGTAGCGAAATATACCCCATGAGGTAAGAGACAATATACCCGGAAGAGGTTAAGGCATGTGGACCAGACTCTAGTCCTACTTGTTCTTCCAAACACGTGAGGGAGGGAAGGGAGGGAATGTAAGAACAAAGGCGAGATGAACACTCCACATGGAACATTATGGTAAGAACATAACTTCTTTATGTGAGAGTGTTCAATCTCGCCATTTGTTCTTACACATGGGTAGCGTCCCTAGCTCCGTCACCCCGAGTGACTCATGGAAGAACGTTCCTAAGCACAGTGGAACCAAAAGATGTCCTGTCTTTGGAGGCTTTGTCAACTCTATAATGAGCGATGAAAGCATGTGGTTTAGACCACGTGGCTGCTGCACAAATCGTGTCCAAAGGCAGGCGAGCTGCATGAGCCAAGGAAGTGGAAACGGATCTAGTAGAATGGCCCTTAGGTTTGGTGGGCAAGGCCTGATTCGACTTAGAATATACAAAAGCTATACAATCAGTAAGCCATTTAGAAAGTGTACATTTTGTAACTGCCATGCCCTTTTTATTGTCTGCAAACGCGACAAAAAGTTGATCTGTTTTTCTGTAATCTTTAGTCCTGTCCAAATAAAATCTTAGCTGTCTGTGGACATCTAACTTGTGCAGCATATATTCCAACTTGCTGGTATGGTTTCTGAAAAAGGTAGGGAGTTCAATGGACTGATTAATATTTATGACAGAACATACCTTAGGAAGGAAAGATGGGTTTGTTCGTAAGGAAACTCTATCTGGGTGGAAAATTAAGTAAGGTGGTTTGACTGATAGTGCTTGCAGCTCTGAAACTCTTCGAGCTGAAGTAACCACTAAAAGAAAAAGTGTCTTCCACGACAAAAACTTCAGGAGGCAAGAAGAGGCTAGTTCGAAGGGTGGCAACATTAGTTACGACAATAACAAATTTAAATTCCATGGGAATAAAGGGTCTCTGACGGGCGGTCGAAGATGGAAGGAACCTTTCATAAAAGCCTTACAAAGCCTGTGGGACATAATAGAAGAACTGTCCTCACCAACATGGAAGTTGGATATGGCCGCCAACTGTACTCTTAGTGTGGAAGTAGAGGCTCCTTTGTGAAAAAGGATGGATAGAAATTCTAGAACTTTATGTAAAGGGGCTACCAGGGGGTCAAAGTGTTGGCTAGATGCCTAGTACACAAAGCGTTTCCATTTACTCCTGTAGAGTTTTGTAGTGGAAGCCTTATGAGAGGCAACCAAAATGTGTTGAACTGTCGGAGAAAGTAGATCAGACCTGGCAAGGCGGGGAAGTGGAGCAGCCAAGCTGCTAGTTTGAGGGATAGAAGACGGGGTGAGGAACTCCCGACGAATGTGTCAGTAGATCTGGTACTGGGTCCAGGATCCACGGTTCCTCTGTTTGATGGGCTCAAAGAAAGGGGAACCATATCTGTCGAGGCCAGAATGGGGCTATGAGTATAATTGTCCTTTCCAGGTTCCTGGCTTTCTGAAGAAATTTGGGAATCAAGGGGGTAGGTGGAAATGCATATAGGAGACCCGGGGGCCAATCGTGTATCAGTGCGTCCCTGGGGACATCCCCTAGAGGGGGTAGAAGGGCAAAATAGCTTCTGCATTTGGTATTCATCGGGGAGACAAATAGATCGCAGCAAGGCTGGCCCCATCTGCGGAAAAGTCTTTCCGCCACCTGTAGCTTGAGGGACCACTTGTGAGGTAACAGGATGGCTCCGCTCAACCTGTCCGCAATGACGTTGGATGACCCCGGGATGTGCGTTGCTATCAGAAAGCGACCCGTTGACTCTGCCCATTGCCAAATTCTCATGGCCTCTCTGCATAATGGGTAAGATCTGGTTCCCCCTTGTTTGTTTATGTACCAGACTACAGACATGCTGTCTGTCTGAACTGCTACTGTTCCTAGGGGTAGGAGGGTTTGAAAGTGTTGCAACACCAAGAACACTGCCCTCATTTCCAGAACATTTTTGTGCAGGTTGTACTCCATGTTGGACCATTCCCCTTGGACTGTTCTTCCCTGAAATAGTCCCCCCCACCCTATCAGGTAAGCGTCCGTGGTTATCGTGGCCGTCGGATTCGGTAGAACAAATGGACGACCCATAGTGAGATCCTGACTGTACACCCACCATGAGAGGTCTCGCTTGCAAGAATCTGTTATCAGAATCTTGTGCATTAGGGGTAACTGCTGGAACGACCACTGCGTGAACAGCAGCCATTGGAAGAGCCTCATGTGCAATCTCCCCATAGGAACTGCAATCAGGGACGCTGCCATGAGTCCCAAAACCTTCAACACTAGTTTGGCCGGGGCTTTCCTGCTTTGCAGTAGAAGAAGAAGCTGTTCCTTGAGGGATGAAGCCCTTATTGGAGGGAGCTTTACCAGTGTTAAGCGCGTATCTATGTCTGCTCCGATGAATGAAATATGCTGTGAGGGCAGTAAGGCAGATTTTTCGAAGTTTATGGAAATCCCTAGGTGGTAACAAAGGTTGACTGTATAGTCTCTGGCTTGTATGAGGCGACGCTCGGTGGTGGCAGTGAGGAGCCAGTCGTCCAGATAGGGAAACACCCGGAATCCTAGACATCTCAAGTGAGACGCTACCACTGCCATGCATTTGGTGAATACCCTGGGGGCTGAGGTGAGCCCAAAGGGCAAGGCTCGAAATTGAAAGTGACTGGCCCACAGCCGGAAGCGCAGGTGATCTCTGGACGGTCTGGCCATCTTGATGTGGTAGTACGCGTCCTTGAGATCTATCGAGCACATCCAGTCGTCCTTCTGCAAAAATGGAAGGATCGATTGAAGCGTGACCATCCGGAACTTTTCCTTCTTCACGAAGGTATTGAGATTGCTGAGATCCAAAATGGGTCTCCAGTCCCCTGTCTTTTTTGGAACTAAAAGGAACCTTGAGTAAGTTCCGGATCCTTTTTGGTCCGCTGGGACTGGCTGAATGACTCTTTTTTTGAGCAGCTTTGAAATTTCTATTGCTGTTGGGCCTCGCAGATGGGGTGGCACATCTGGAAACCTTCTTTGTTGGGGTGGAGTTGACATGAAGGGGATTTTGTATCCTCTGGTTACAATGCTTTTTACCCTGGAGTCTGAGGTGAGAGTTAGCCAGGCCTGTGGGTATAAAGCCAAGCGACCCCCGACTGCCTCCAGAGCAGGACAGTCGGGCCCCCATTCAGGAGTGCTGGAAAAGCTTACCAGGGATAGGATCCCTGTCGCCTTGGTTCTGCGGACCCCCTCTGCCGCCGGGGCGACGTCTTCCATTTCTGCCCCCCCCCTCTGCCTCTGGGGGGGGGAAATCACTCTGTGTGGCCTGGAAAGATCCCTGAGTTTTACGGAACCACATTTTTCCGCCTCGTTGCCCTTTGGGGTACGGTCTAGATGGAGCGGAAAAACGGACTCCGACAGCAGACAGAGTCTTTCCTTCTTGCTCACATCGAGTTAGTGTCTCTTTCACTTTGGGCCCAAAAAGAGTGGCACCATCAAAGGGGGCGTTGGCGAAGGAAGACTTGAAGGCTTCCGCAAATGAGCACAGCCGCATCCAGGATTGTCTTCGTAGAGCAATTGCTGAAGCTGCGGCTCTACTCGATCCTTCAGCCGCATACGAGATGAGCCTCATGGACGAGTTCACTATGGAGGTAAGGGTGTTAAGCTGTGCTGTTACCTTATCTGAAACAGCAGCATCTGTGTCACCCTGGAGGGTATCTCTCAGCTCCTTGATGAGATCCCTCTGTAGACGTGTAAAGTGTGTCAAATAGTTCAGCGAACGCATGGAAAAAGTCGCTGAACTAAAAACGCGCTTCCCATATCTGTCCATAGTCCTAGAATCCTTATTAGGAGGATGAACAGAAGAGGAAGACTCAGACATCTCCTTTTTAGTGGCTGCAGCCACCACCATAGTGTCAACCGGGACTCCTTTGGTGAGATAAGTCTTGTCCTGGGGAGCGGTGATAAACTTTTAGTTATGTACTCACCATAACTTCAGATGTTTGGGATCCATCTCGCCTACATTCCGACTGATGGGTTCGGAGCCGATCCCTCGGCTCCGACTCGGCACGCTTATGCCAAAGAGCGAAGTCTCTTATTGGCTGAGCTTACTATATCCCAGGATGCACCACTACCAGTCCCCCAGATCTAGTTTGTCCGCATACATGCACGCTCTGCTTATATAACATCGTCAGATGAAACAAGATAAAACAGTAGAACTCAAAACCGTTCAATCTCTTCTGATCTCCAAGGCAGGGGGAAGGAGGGTGGGTATTAGGAATGTAGGCGAGATGGATCCCAAACATCTGAAGTTATGGTGAGTACATAACTAAAAGATGTTATGTGATCCTATCTCGCCTACATTCCGACTGATGGGACAGCGTCCCTAGCACCTGAATCCTGGGTGGCTCACTGGAAAACACTCCTGAGTACCGTGGAACCAAATGATGCTCGCCCTTTAGATGCCACATCCAATTTATAGTGGGAAATGAAAGTGTGCGGATTGGACCAAGTAGCCGCAGCACAAATCTCCGAGATAGCAAGCTTGGAATGAAAAGCTATAGAAGTCGCCATAGCTCTGGTAGAGTGAGCTTTGATAGATGTTGTAAGTTGCTTATTCGAAGAAGAATAAGTCTGAGTTATGCAATCTCTAATCCATTTGGAGATAGTAGCTTTTGTGTTGGTTTTGCCCAATTTATTGTCTGAGAAGGACACAAACAATTGGTCTGACTTACGAATTTGTTGAGTCCTATCTAAATAGAAGCGCAATTGCCTGTGAACATCCAATTTATGGAGAGTGTATTCTGCTTCATTGGAGAATTTTGGAAAGAAAACTGGTAGCTCTAGGGATTGTTGGAGACAGAAATTAGAACAGACCTTTGGAACAAAGGATGGATTAGGCCTAAGTGATACTCTATCCTTGTGAAAAATCAAGTACGGTGGTCTGATAGACAGGGCTTGAAGCTCTGAAACTCTTCTTGCAGAAGTAATTGCAACTAAGAAGGCCGTTTTCCAAGACAGATATTTTAACTCACATGTAGCAGCCGGTTCAAAGGGTTAAGATGTTAATGCACGAAGCACCAAATCAAGGTCCCACGGAGGCGCAGGATGAAAAACTGGGGGTCTTAACAGACCCGCACCTTTAATGAAAGTTTTGCATAGTCTGCTGCTCATCAATGGAGGATCCATGGACTTGTGGAATTTAGAGATAGCCGCTAGTTGGACTTTAATAGTAGAGACAGAAGATCCTTGATTAAACAGGGATGTTAAGAATTTCAAAACCTCTGGGATAGGAGCAGTGATAGGGTCTAAGCCCCTGAGTTGAGCCCAGATAGCAAACCTCTTCCACTTACTGAGGTACAATTTCTTAGTGGTGGGTTTGTGGGCCGAAGATAAAATGTGAATAACTTCCGGGTCTAATGTGTGACTTCTGACTAAAGTCGGAAGTGGAGGAGCCAAGCTGTCAACTTCAAGGAGTGAAGGGACTGATGCTGTCGTCCCGACTGATGAATTAACAGATCCGGAATTAGGTCTAAAGTCCACGGATCGTCCACCGCATGTTTCTTCAGGTAAGGAAACCAGACCTGACGAGGCCAGTATGGGGCAATCAGTATCATTGCGGACCCCAGTTGAGAAGCTTTTTGAATGACTTTGGAGAGAAGTGGTATCGGAGGAAAGGCATAAAGTAGCCCTGTTGGCCAAGGTTGTGCTAGAGCATCCATAGCTGCTTCTCCCTGATGTGGAGTCAAGGAGAAGAACCTTTTGCACTTCGTTTAAGGGGGGTTGACTGACCGGGAAGGCCCTAAGATGAATGAGGCCTAAAATCAAAATCAACGCCCAATCACACAACAAAGTTTCTCACAAAACTCCAAACACACACAAAAGTGAAGAATAGCCGTTAAAACAGCTTTTTATGACAAGAACAGCAAAATTCTGACAGAAAAAGGTTAGTAAAAATACTACTCAGCTCAGCCAGCTCGAGACCACGTCTTCGCAAGTTAGCGGCAAACGAGATCTGGGGGACTGGTAGTGGTGCATCCTGGGATATAGTAAGCTCAGCCAATAAGAGACTTCGCTCTTTGGCATAAGCGTGCCGAGTCGGAGCCGAGGGATCGGCTCCGAACCCATCAGTCGGAATGTAGGCGAGATAGGATCACATAACATCTTGCTTGATTTTCGAGGGACCGGTTCCACTGTGTCTGGTGTCTCCCATGCCCTTCGAGCAATTAAATCCATTAATTCATCGAAGGGCGGAGTAACCCAGGAGGTAGAAGGTTGAGCACCAAAAGCCTTCAGCAACACTGACTCGTCCTCAGTGGAGGCTAGGGACTGCCAATCACCTCTCTGTTTTAAAATCTCCAATATGTCCGCAAATGAGACATCCTCAGAGGGGGATTTTGGGGACCCCTCTGCCTCATCCAAGTCAGTGTCAGATGTTAGAGATTCCTGCGGGGAATCCAAGTGCCTCTTCTTGCACAGTCTTTTCCTCGGAACCTCATCGGAGGGGGCTTCCGGTGAGACCTCCAAGGAACATGGGGCACCCTCTGGGGGTGGCTGAGGCAATGGTGCTCTACGCTTTGGATGTGTCTTGGGAACAGAAACAGAGAGCGGCTCCTTAGGGGAGGGAGAAGACGCCTCCGATGAAGTGGTTGTCTGTGTAGACAAAACCTTCCTCATAAGGTCAAAAAACCCTGAACCTCGGGTCGGGGACTCCCCCGGTTCCGAAGAACATGGAAGAATCCCAGACACGGGGCCAGTGGGCCTCGACCCCGAGGACGGAGCCGAGCCAATCTGCGCTGAGGCCCCGAGAGGGAGAGTCAGCACCAAAAGGTCGGTACGACTCTCAGTCCTGGAACCGAGGAGAGATCGTCGACTCCGCGACTCACCTATAGGTTCCGAAGGAGTCGAGGTCAATGGTGTCGATCGTACAATGGACGGTTTCGGCACTGAGGGCTCCACTATCATCGGCTCATCCTCTCCCGGCTCCGAAGACTGGATGGGTCTCGAAGGAGGACCTGTTGGAGATAAAGGGAGGCCTTCTAGTTTCGACACCAATTGGGAGGAAACTGTAATCAACTTGGAAAGGGCCGTGTTCTCCATAAGTTTCTGCACGACACAATCCACATCTGTATCGGATAACGGTCTGGAAGATCAGGTCGAAGGGGCCGAAGATGGCACCGACCGAAGAATGGAAGGTGGCGGTAGCTCTGACACTGGTTCCAAGACCTGGGGCTCAGTGAAAGATAAACGTTCAACGCTCGGCCCCGAAGTCTGTGGAACCGGCGAACGAATTTTCGAAGATGAACTCGGAGCCGATGACATGGGCACCGACATCTTCGACCCCTTTCAGGACTTAGAAGCCTGGTCCGACTTGTTCAAAGCCTCCTGGAAAGCAGGCTTAAGAAGTCCCCTATCTATAAGTTTCCTGCATCTATCTGTCATGACCCTCCCACTGAAGGAATGGCATATAGAGCAATCCTCTTGCAAGTGGAGAGGGCCAAGACAGTAGACGCAGGAAGTGTGGTTGTCAGTGATGGACATTTTCTGCCCACACTGACATCTTTTAAAACTGGATTTGGCTTTTTCAGACATAACCAGCAGTAAGACACTTTTACTGTGAAAAAGTTTAAACACTAGCTATAAGTAAAAGAAAAAAATATATATATATATTGCTATAAGTGATAGAAGAGGTAGGCCCCAAAGGGAAACCTATGAAAAAATGAGACGACTAACTACAATAACACACACACACACTATAGTATGATCAAAAACTAAATTTCCAATAACTATAAGAACTTTTTAAGTAAAAATATATAACTATCTTGTCTGAACAACAAAATTTTCTCTGGTCCGAGCTCTCTGTCGATGTGATCCGTTGCAGTGGCAAACTAGATCTGAGTAATGGCAGGGAGGATTGTGGGATATAGCCTGGTCTCGAACTTCTCTAAGATGCAAAGCTTTGCTATGTGGCCGACTCGGAGCCGAGGATCGGCTCCGAACCCGTGTGTAAGAACAAACGGCGAGATTGAACACTCTCACATCAAATGTTAAAAGAAGAAGTTCCTGCTGTATAATAAGTACTGGCTTATGAGCATCTGAGCTTGCTATAATCAAGGTAGTTAGTGGAGTGGAAAGAAAGGTAGTGGTTGGATGGGGAGGGTGATATTAGAGTGGGAGTTGCAAGGGCATAGCCAGCATGTTTTTAGGTGCACCGTTAGTAAAGTTTTGAAGTGGGTGCATGATGGTATGGAGGTAATTGTGGGTGGGACGGAGTTCCATAATTTGGCTATGGTGCAAGAGAATAGTGCTTCACCAGCAGAGTTATTGGCTTTAGTGATCTGCAAGTGATTTTTGTTGCTGGATCTTAGTGGTCTGGTGGTGTGATAGGGTTGGAGTAGATTCTGGAGGGATGGGACAGTTAGTGGATGATTTACTAGTTTGTGGGCAAGTGAGAGTTGATACCATTGAAGGAGGTGAGGGAGTTCAAGCCAGCCCAGTTCAGGAAGTGAGAGACAGTGGTGACTACGGTAGGATGCCCCTGTGGCGAATTTGGCGATTTTGTTGTAGAAGGTCTCTAGCTTGTTTAGATCACATTGCCTTAGGTTGGTATATATTGGACAGGCATAAAGTAAGGTGGAGATAAGGTGGGAATTTGCTACTGAAATCTCTGCTCTTTGGTGAGAAGTTGCTTATTTCTGTATAGCACCCTTAGTTTTTTGTGGACTTTTTTTATGGTCATGGATATGTGAATGTTAAATTTTAGTTTATTGTCTATTTCCTCTCCTAGCAATTTGGTGTGTTCAGTTGGGTATATAGTGGTGTTGTCTTGTGCTGTGATGTTAAAGTGAGAGTTGTTTTGAGTATGTTTGGTGGGTTGGAAGATGAGTAGTTTAGTTTTGTTTGGGTTGAGTATTAATTGGGCATCGGATAACCAAGTTTCAAGAGAGGAAAAGGTTTCCTGTGTGACTTTTTGCAGCTTGGGTAGGGACTGGGCTGAGCAGATGATGGTTGAGTCATCTGCGTATTGTATGCGTGTGCCATGTTTTGTGGCAGAGGCTAGATTATTGCTGAAAACAGAGAAGAGTAGGGGTCCAAGGATGGATCCTTGGGGAACCCCTATGGAGACAGGTAGTTGGGGAGATATGTCATTCTGCCATACAACGGATTGTTGGCGGTCAGACAGGTAAGTCTGAAACCAGTTGGTGACTGATTGTGAGAAGGATAGGTTATTGAGGACAGAGAGAAGTTGTTTGTTTGGGACCATGTCAAATGCTTTAGATAGATCTATTAAAGTAGTAGAGGAGAGATATCCATTGTTTTTATGCTGAAAGATAGTGTTAGTAAAGGAGAGTAAGGCAGTGGTGGTGCTATGGTTTGGTCGGAAACCATGCTGAGTACTGGAAAGGAGGTTGTTAGTAAGGAGGTAGTCTGAGACCTGAGAGTGTATGCATCTCTCTAGTATTTTGGAGAGTGGAGAGAGAATAGCTATGGGGCGGTAACTGGTTAGTTCTGTGGAGGGTCCGCCTTTGTGGAGGGGAATTATATGTGATACTTTCCACAGTGTGGGAACGTAACTTTCTGACACATATTGGTTAATCAAGATGGATACTGGGTAGGCCAGAGCATCACCTGCGATTTGTAGGTATTCACTTGGGAGGTTGTCTGCTGCTAATCTTGTGGGCTTAAGTTTAGTTAAAAGTATTTTATGTTGGAGGTAGGTACAGGAGAAAAAGAGAAGGCAGTGGGGAGATTACTAGTTGAAGGTGTTTTGGAGGGAGGGGGGGGTTGTGTTGTTTAGCTAGTGATAGTATGGTTTGTGTGAAGTGTGTGTTGAATGAGGTAGCAATATTTTCTGAGGAGTGAGGGATGTTAGGAGGAGGGATATTGACTTTACCTGGGTGGAGGATGGAGTTTATGTAGGACCAGAATTGTTTGGGGCTGTGTTGGGAGGAGTCTAGGGCAGACTGGTAGTACTGGAATTTGTCCTGTTTTATTAGCTTTTTGACTCTATTGCGTAGTTCTAGAAATTTCTGTCTAGTTGAGGGGGTTTTGGTTTTGCGCCAGTGCTCCCAGGCTTTATCCCTGTTTTTCATTTCTGACTTAGTGGTTTTCTGTAGCCAAGGGGAGGATTGTGCTTTGATTCTGGAAAGTCTTATGGGGGCATGGTAATTAAGGATGCTCAGGAAGGTAGTATTAAAAAATTCAACTGCGTCATCAAGACTGAGGTACTTTAGAGGATGCCAGTTACATTCTTTGAGGGATGAGATGAATGTGAGTGGGTTAAAGTTTAGTTTTTTACGTATTTGACAGTAGATGACAGGTTTAGCTTGGTATAGCACTAAAAAATTAAACGCACTACACCCTCACAAATTCCCCTTGAGTACCTTTTTCCCCATTGGCCCTTTTTTTCAATTATAAAGGAATTCCCAATACTATTCTAGCATGTCCAAAGGTCAGTTGTCAATCTCCTCTCCGGTCCAGCTGGTGAATCTGGGAATCTTGAAGCAATGTTACAGCTGCCTCATGTACACAGACAACCCTCTCCTCCTCCCAACAAATTCCAACACATGTGAGAGATGCAACCATATAGCCAAACCAGAGGCTAAGCTCTCTCAACTCAGTACTGGCGTAAACAGTCAGGAGGAGAAGGAAACCACACTCACTACAATTCCAGTCTCACATAGACCTACCACGACAGCAAACCAAACACATAAACACACAAAAACATACTCGGAGGCTCTAAATAAAAATCTGCCTAAGGAGCAGAGACCTCCAAAGCAGACACCCAAGCAACCGCTACCCCAAAACAAAACACGTGCAACACATAGCTCACAAAGCCAGTGTGCCGAACAGTCACAGCCCTTAAGGCTAATCAACACACCTGATACACTTGTAATAGGTGACTCTATCATCAGGCACACTGACGTCCCGCTCACCAGGCTGAACAAGGAGAAGGTCACGGTGAGCTGCCTGTTGGGCGCTAGGATCCGCCACATAACGCAAGCACTCAGCTCACTCCAAGGCAAGTACAAATATGACTCAGCCATTGTCCATTCTGGTGTGAATGACCTGAGACATACCTCCCTGGACTACATGAAAAGAGACATAGAGGAGCTCTCTGAGCATGTAGCCCAGGCCGGTATGACCCTGACCTTGAGTAGCATCTTACCCTCACCAAGAATGATGCCACAATATGAAGACAAGATGATCAATTTCAACAATTGGCTTAAGTATTGGTGTCATTCAAAGGGGATCCAATGCCTGTCAGCCTGGGATGACATGCTCGACAAGCCACAATGCTTCACTAGGGACGGCTTGCACCTGTCACTCCTGGGCTTTCGGATATTGGCAAAGGCTCTTGCCACCTCCATAGTGCCTTTTTTAAGCAAGGCTCAAAAGACAAACCCACCTCCATAGGTATCACAAGGGATAAGAAACTAAGAGTAATACTACTCAACGCCAGAAGTCTAAACCTCAAGATGCATGTACTCGAAACTCTCCTTAGCATGGAGAGCATCGATATCAGTGCAGTAACATAAACCTGGTTCAAGGCTCCCGAGAGCACCCCAGTACTACCAGGTTATACCTCATACCATGCTTTTCGGCCCCAAAACTTGGACCGAACCACAAAGGGAGGGGGAGTATCAATATTCGTCAAAGATACCCACACCTCCAGGTTGGTGGCACAGCATGAAGCATCAGAGACTATCAATGTGCAACTAACAGTGGGTAAAACTGCCTTCCAGTTTATAGCCTGCTACAGACCATCCTCCCAAACCCAGGAACCCCACTCAGCCTTCCTGAGAACATTGGAAAATATAAAGGTCTCTAAAAACACCATTATATTGGGTGACTTCAACTACCCAAACATAGACTGGGACCATTACTCTAGCTCCAACACCCTAGCCCAAAGGTTCCTAGAATTTATAAACTCAAATGCTATGGAACAACTTGTTACCACTCCCATAAGAGGGGAAAACATACTGGACCTGATCATCACCAACATGGGGGCTCTATGCTCCAGACCAGAAGTGTATCCCTCACTGGTAAGATCAGACCATAAACTAATCTCACTGGATAGTCACATCCTGACCCCGCCCGCTGCCCAGAAAACCACAGTGAAAAACTTCTCTAAAGCAAATTTCACACTCCTGAAAACCGAGGTGGAATCCTTCAAAGCCCCCGGGCCTGTGGAAAATACGGCCCAGACCGCAGAATCCTTTATAAACGCATTCTATGAACACCTTCAGGAATGCATGGATCACGCAATCCCAAATAAAACCAAGACTCAATCCTCCAAAGGCAGGCGTCCTGTCTGGTGGACGTCAGCTATAAACAAACTATACAATAGAAGGAGGAAGCTACAACATGATAGAGCAAAATCCCAAAAAGGGAAGGCATCTCTGATCAGTATTAGCAAAAAACTACGGTCACTCATAAAATCGTCTAAGGCCAGCTTCGAGAGAAAAATTGCACAGGACACTAAGGATAATCACAAGGCTTTGTTTAGTTATGTTAGGAACCTGGGTGGGAATTCCCAGATATGCTCAGAATTAGTCCAAAATGACAAAAAATACACCAAACCCACAGACATTGCCAACATCCTAGCTGACAGGTTCAGCGCAAACTCCCCCCCCCCCCCCCCCCCCCCAAAAGGACAAATATCTATCCCAGCAGAGATGCTCAGGTAAGAGCCACCCTCTCCAAAGCAAAAAACACAGCATCAATGGGACCAGACGGTGTCCCGGGCTGCATCCTACATGAACTCCAAGAAGAGCTAAACCCAAACATAAAACTACTGTTCAATCTCAGCCTTACTACAGGATATGTACCCAAAGAGTGGCGTACAGCAACAGTGGTCCCTCTCCACAAAGGTGGTGCCTCAACGGATCCTGGAAACTATCGCCCCATAAGCCTGACTAGCTTGGTCTGCAAAGCTATGGAAAGGATCATCATGGACCTCATAAATAAAGATATTGGGGACCTACAGACACTGGATCCTACCCAGTTCGGCTTTGTTAAAGGCAGATCCTGCCTTTTAAACCTGGTCGATTTCTTTGAAACAGTCACCAAGGCCATTGACTAGGGGAAGGTGGTCCACACAGCCTACCTGGACCTCGCAAAAGCCTTTGATACAATACCCCACTCAGGCATTATAGATAAGCTCACCAGCTTAAATATAAACCCCTATGTCACTAGATGGGTTGCAAACTGGCTCAAGGACAGAACCCACATGGTTAGAATTGCTGGAGCCATGTCAGACTCCAAACCAGTTACAAGTGGCGTCCCACAAGGCTCAGTCCTGGGACCTCTCTTGTTCGGTATATATTTCTCAGAGGTACAACCAACACGGAAGGACTGTGGCTGACCAAGTTCGCAGATGACTGCAAACTAGGCGCCATAATCGACTCTCCAGCCGACACAAGCATCCTACAAAAGGGCCTTATAGAAACAGACAACTGGTGCCAGAGCCATGTCCTCAAGCTAAACGTCAAAAAGTGTATAGTCATCCCCTTTGGCAAAAACAAAGTACCCACAAATTACCACATAGGTGGTAATCCATTAAGTACGGAAGAATTAAATTAGGGACCCGGGGACCCAAGTTGATAATCTCTCATTTGAAAACCACGGGGCCAAAGTGGTTAGAAATAGAAGTTATGTCCTTACCATAACGTTCCATGTGGAGTGTTCATCTCGCCTTTGTTCTTACACCTGGGTTCGGAGCCGATCCTCGGCTCCGTGTCGGCTGCTTGGCAAAGCTCTGCATCGAGAAGAAGCTCGAGACCAACCTAACTCCCACAATCCCCCTCTGCCTTTACCTCAGATCTAGTTTGCAAGCAAACCAGAAGTCAACAGAAGAGAATATAACACATTCATGCAAAAAAACATAGCTGAAATACAGCCACAACAACTGAACAAGGCAGAAAGCAGGAGAACCAAACCAGACACCTAAACTGGACGTTCTTCCTGAGGGTGGGAGGGTGGGAATGTAAGAACAAAGGCGAGATGAACACTCCACATGGAACGTTATGGTAAGGACATAACGTCTATATGTGAGAGTGTTCAATCTCGCCGTTTGTTCTTACACCTGGGTAGCGTCCCTAGCTCCATGTTCCTGAGGAACTCACGGGAGAATGTTCCTGAGCACAGTGGAACCAAAGGTTGCCCTGTCCCTAGAAATCCTGTCTACTTTGTAATGAGTAATGAATGTATGTGGTTTAGACCAAGTGGCAGCCGCACAAATAGTGTCCAATGGTAGGCAGGCTGCATGAGCCAGGGATGTAGATGCTGATCTTGTAGAGTGCCCTTTGGGCTTGACAGGTAAATTTTGCTCAGAGGCAGTATAAACAAAAGTAATACAATCGGAAAGCCATTTGGAAAGGGTTCGTTTCGTAACTGCCATACCCTTTTTGCTGTCTGCAAAGGCTATAAAGAGCTGGTCTGTTTTTCTGTGATCCTTTGTTCTATCCAAGTAAAATCTGAGTTGTCTATGAACATCTAACTTGTGTAACATATATTCCAACTTATTGGAATGGTTCTTGAAAAAGGTGGGGAGCTCAATGGACTGATTAATATTGTTAACGGAGCAAACTTTGGGAAGAAAGGATGGATTAGTGCGAAGAGATACTCTATCAGGGTGAAAGATCAAATAAGGGTGTTTAACGGAAAGAGCTTGAAGCTCCGATACCCGTCTGGCCGATGTGATAGCCACCAGAAAGAGGGTCTTCCATGACAAAAACTTCAAAGGACAGGAAGAGGCTGGTTCAAAGGGTGGTAGCATCAGCTGTGATAAAAGAAGGTTCAAGTTCCAAGGTGATGTAGGACTTCTAACTGGTGGCCTAATATGGAAAGATCCTTTTAGAAAGGCCTTACAAAGTCTATGAGCCATAATAGGAGCCCCACTTTCTCCCACATGAAAGTTTGAAATGGCAGCCAATTGCACTCTCAAAGTGGCAGGAGAAGCTCCTTGGTGGAACAGTTCGGCTAAAAACTCCAAGACCCTGTTAAGAGGAGCTATTACGGGATCCAATTGTTGTGTAGTTGCCCAGTGCACAAAACGCTTCCATTTACTAGTGTAAATCTTAGTAGTGGAAGCTTTATGAGAAGCCACCAGAATATTTTGAACTGCAGGGAAAAGAAGATCAGACCTGGCTAAGAAGGGAAGCGGAGCAGTCAAGCTGCTAGTCTGAGGGAGAGTAGCGACGGGTGAGGAGCCCCTGACGAGTGGGTCAGCAGATCCGGCTCCGGGTCCAGGATCCAGGGTTCCCGAATTCGATGTGCTAGAAGAAAGGGAAACCAAATTTGACGAGGCCAGAATGGGGCAATGAGGATAATTGTCCTTTGCAGGTTGTTGACTTTCTGTAGAAATTTTGCAATCAGGGGAATAGGAGGAAAAGCGTACAGGAGACCTGGGGGCCAATCGTGAACCAGAGCGTCCCTGGGGACTTCCCCTGGAGGGGGTAATAGGGCAAAATAGCTTCTGCATTTGGCATTCATTGGAGACGCAAACAGGTCGCAGCAAGGCTGGCCCCACTTGCGAAAAATTTCCTTCACAATTGATTGTTTGAGGGACTACTCGTGAGGTAACAGGATGGCTCTGCTCAACCTGTCCGCTATGATGTTGGATAACCCCGGGATGTGCGTTGCTATCAGAAAGTGACCCGTGGACTCTGCCCATTGCCAAATTCTCATGGCCTCTCTGCATAGTTGATAAGACTTGGTTCCCCCTTGTTTGTTTATGTACCAGACTACGGACATGTTGTCTGACTGAACTGCAATGGTCCCTAGAGGAAGAAGGGGAGAAAAGTGTTGCAACGCTAGAAACACTGCCCTCATCTCTAGAACATTGATGTGCAGATTGTACTCCAATTTGGTCCATTCGCCTTGGACTGTCTGTCCCTGAAAGATGCCCCCCCACCCTATCAGGGAAGCGTCCGTGGTCACCGTAGCTGTCGTGGGTAGCACAAATGGTCTTCCGCTGGAGAGATTGCAAGTCTGAAGCCACCAAGATAGGTGCGATTTGCAGATGTTCGTGATGTGAATTTCGTGTGTCAGGGGTAACTGTTGGAACGACCATTGTGCAAACAGTAGCCATTGAAGAACTCTCATGTGCAGTCTTCCCAAGGGTATCGCAATGAGGGAGGCTGCCATGAGACCCAAAACCTTCAGAACCAGTTTTGCTGGGGATTTTCTGGATAATAGGAGAAGAGATATATGGTTTTGTAGGGAGGCTATTCTTTCTGGAGGAAGCCTTAGGATTAAGCAACGCGTATCCAATTCTGCTCCTATGAATGAGATATGCTGTGATGGCTGTAGTAAAAATTTTTCGAAATTTACGGAAATTCCGAGATGAACACAGAGTTGTAGTGTGTAATCCCTGGCCTGAATCAGTCGACGCGCGGTGGTGGCAGAAAGGAGCCAGTCGTCCAGATACGGAAACACCTGGAATCCCAGGCGTCTCAAGTGAGACGCTACCACTGCCATACATTTGGTGAAAACCCTGGGGGCTGAGGTCAGACCAAAGGGCAGGTCTCGAAACTGAAAGTGACTGGCTCCCAGCCGGAAGCGCAAGTGATCCCTGGACGCCCTGGCCATTTTGATGTGGTAGTACGCGTCCTTTAGATCTATTGAGCACATCCAGTTGTCCTTCTGTAAGAATGGAAGGATCGATTGAAGCGTGACCATCCAGAACTTTTCTTTCTTGATGAAGGTATTGAGTTTGCTTAGGTCCAGAATTGGCCTCCAGTCCCCTGTCTTTTTTGGAACTAAAAAGAACCTTGAGTAAGTTCCGAATCCTCTTTGGTCCGCTGGGACTGGTTGGATGACTCTTTTTTTCTAGCAGCTTTGAAATTTCTATAGCTGCAGGGCCTCGCAGATGGGGCGGTACATCTGGGAGTTTTTTCTGCAGAATTGGGGGCAATAGGAAAGGAATTCTGTAACCTCTGGTAACAATGCTTTTTACCCAATTGTCTGATGTAAGACTTTGCCAGGCCTGAGGGTATAAAGCTAAGGGACCCCCGACTGCCTCCAGAGCAGGACAGTCGGGCCTCCTCTCAGGAGTGCTGGAAAGGTTTCCCGGGGAGTGTATCCCTGTCACCTTGGTTTTGCGGACCCCCTCTGCTGCCAGGGCGACGTCTTCCACCTCTGCCCCCTCCTCTGCCTCTAGAGGGGGCATCACCCTGTGTGCCTGGGAAAGAGCCTTGAGGTTTTCGAAACCACATTTTTCCACCACGTTGCCCTTTGGGGTACGGTCTGGATGGGGTGGAAAAACAGACTCCGACAGCAGACAGAGTCTTTCCCTCTTGCTCACACCGGGTAAGGGTCTCCTTTACTTTTGGGCCAAAGAGAGTGGCACCATCAAATGGGGCGATAGTAAAGGAAGACTTGAAGGCTTCCGCAAAGGAACATAAGTGCATCCAGGATTGTCTACGAAGAGCAATCGCTGAAGCCGCAGCCCTACTCGATCCTTCGGCTGCGTATGAGATCAGCCTCATGGACGAGTTTGCAATAGATGTAAGGGTATTGAGATGTGCTGTAACTTTCTCCGAGACAGCAGCATCTGTAGTACCCTGGAGGGTATCTCCCAACTCTTTGATTAGATCCCTCTGTAACCGTGTAAAATGGGTCAAATAGTTCAGGGATCACATGGAAAAGCCGCTGAACTAAAAATGCGCTTCCCATACCTGTCCATAGTCCTAGAATCTCTGTTAGGTGGATGGACAGATGAGGAAGATTCAGACATTTCCTTTTTCGTGGCCGCTGCCACCACCATAGCGTCCACTGGAACTCCCTTTGTGAGATAAGCCTTGTCTTGGGGGGCAGTAATATATTTATTAGGCTTTCTAGGGACTGGCTCCACCATGTCAGGTGTCTCCCACGCCCTCCAAGCAATCAATTCCATCAATTCATCGAAGGGCGGAGTGACCCAGGAGGAGGAAGGGCGAGCACCGAATGCCTTCAGCAAGACTGACTCATCCTCAGAAGGGGGTAGGGCTTGCCAATCACCTCTCTGTTTTAGGATCTCCAGGATGTCAGAAAAGGAGACATCCTCTGAGGGTGATTTTGGGGACCCTTCTGACTCATCTAAGTCAGTGTCCGATGTCAAGGATTCTTGTGGAGAATCCAAGTGTCTCCTCTTACACAATCTTTTCCTCGGAACTTCCTTGGGGGGAGCATCCGATGAAGCCTCCGAGGAAGAGAGGGCACCCTCTAGGGGTGGCTGAGACACTGGTGCTCGACGCTTAGATGTAGCCGTGGGTGCAGAGGAGGATAACGGACCTTTATGGGAAGGAGAAGCTGTTTCTGCCGAAGTGGTTGTCTGAGTAGACAACACCTTCCTCATGAGGTCGAAGGCCCCCGGGTCCTGAGTTGAGGTATCCCCAGGTTCCGAAGAAAACTGAGGAATCCCCGAGACAGGCACCGATTGGCATCGACCCCGAGGATGGAGCCGAGTCGATCCGAGCCGAGGCTCCGAGAGGGAGAGTCGGAAACGAAACATCGGTCCAACTCTCGGTCCCCGATCCAAGGATGGATCTTCGGCTCCGCGTCTCCAGTGCTGGGTCCGTCGGAGTTGAGGTGAACGGTGCCGACCGAGAAAAAGACGGTTCCGGCACCGAGGGCTCCACAATCATCAGATCAGCCTCTCCCGGCTCCGAAGACTGGATAGGCCTCTGAGGAGGAACAGGTGGAGATAAGGGAAGGCCTTCGAGTCTCGACACCAACTGGGAGGAGACAGAGATGAGTTTGGACAAGGCCGTATTCTCCATCAATTTCTGCACCACGCGGTCTACATCGGTGTCGGAGAGGGGCCTAGAAGAACGCGTCGAAGGAATCGAAGATGGAGCCGACCTCAAAAGTACAGGAGGAGGAATCTCCGTCACTAGTTTCAAGACTCGAGGCTCGGTAACTGACAAAAGTTCAACACTCGGCCCCGAAGTCTGTGGAACCGGTGAGCGAACTTTAAATGAAGAGCTCGGAGCCGATGACATGGGCTCCGACGTCTTCGATTCCTTCGAGGATTTAGATGTCTGGTCCGATGCATCCAGAGCCTCTTGGAATGCAGGCTTCAAAAGGCCTCTATCCATAAGTTTCCTGTGCCTATCTGTCATGACCCTTCCACTGAAAGAATGACAGATGGAGCAGTCTTCTTGCAGATGGAGAGGGCCAAGACAGTAGACGCAGGAACTATGATTATCTGTGACAGACATTTTCTGTCCACAATGGCACCGTTTGAAGCCTGATTTAGCTTTTTCAGACATGTAAAAAGTACAGTCAAATCCAAGTTAAACAGTGTAAAAGCCAGTAAAAAATGTCCAATCCAGTAATAAAGGTCAAATCCTGTTGATAAAGTCAAATCCTGTATATAAAGTTAAAGGGGAGGGGTAGGCCCCGAGGGAACTAACTCTAATAAGTATATAAAATCTATATACGAACCCGAGAAACCCTCGATACACTACACACACACACAACAACAACTTTAAGAAGGAAAAAGAGAAATTTTTATCCAAAAAATATATAAGATAAAACAATCTTAGCTTTGAGGAGGTCCGTGTTCATCAAAAATGATGCGAACGTTGCAGCGGCAAACTAGATCTGAGGTAAAGGCAGAGGGGGATTGTGGGAGTTAGGTTGGTCTCGAGCTTCTTCTCGATGCAGAGCTTTGCCAAGCGGCCGACACGGAGCCGAGGATCGGCTCCGAACCCAGGTGTAAGAACAAACGGCGAGATTGAACACTCTCACATAAACATTTTATATAGCCCACCTAATCATAAAGGGTTTCACATCTAGATCAGGGGAGGTCATCGTGCCTCTTTACTCATCCCTCATCAGGCCCATAATTGAGTACAATGCCCCTTTTGGGATGTACCTTACCAGACACCTGCAACAACTGGAAAGAACCCAAAAGTACCTCACCAAGAGGATCAAAGGGCTCAAATAGATGCCATATGCTGCCCGGTTAAAGAAACTCCAGCTCTACTCAGTGGCATACCGCCTGCTCAGAGGCGATCTGTGCCTGACATATAAAGCCATGTCCAACCCGGAATTAATGGACATGCTGCACCTCAGAAAATCCAAATCCCATCGAGCTACGCGCTCGAGAGACGTGAACCTCAGCACTGAAATAAATAGGACATGATCGAGGGACAAATTCATAACCCAGAGGCTCCCTTCACTCTAGAATAAAATCCCAGTCCAGGTTAGGCAGAGTCCCTCATTGACTCTCTTCAAGAGGAATCTTGATGAGTGGATGGGAGATCGTAGGTTTACCCCGGGTATCACTTCTGTGTCACTGTTAGACAGAGGCACAGTATACTAACCTCGGAAAAGGGCATAGCAAAATTAATTTAAAATGGGTGGCAAAAGCCAAACACACTCTGGCTAGGCTTATAAATGCCCTAGGGTAGATAGCCTAGTATGAACCTATGAACCTATAGGTATTTTTTGAGTAGGAATGTTGGGGAGTGATCACTGAGGCTATCTGATAAGCAGCCTGTTATATATGACTGGGGGCTCTTACTGACTAGTATCCAGTCCAGGGTAGTGTGCTTTCTGGAGTTTTTATTTATCATGGTTGGCGACTGGACTAGTTGGGTGAAGCCATGAAGGTTTACATGATGGGTTGGATGGTTGCCAGAACAGGATTGCCAGTCAATATTGAAATCACCTAAAATGATAGTTTCTTGGGGGAGATGGTGGGTAGACCAGCTGAGGAGGTTTTCTAGTGGAGGGATGTTTTGGCCAGGTGGGAAGTAGCATCCAATTATGTTGATGGTTTTGTTTTGGTTTATTTTGAGGTTGGTATATATTATTTCTTCATTGCCTATTTGTGGAGCTGATGATTTTAAGATCTGGATGTTTAGATGCTGTTTAAATATTATAGCTACACTGCCTCCTTTCTTGTTTGGCCGGTCTACCCTTAGTATGCCATAACCTGTAGGGAGTATTTGCTCACTGGTAATGTGAGGTTTTAGCCAGGTTTCTGTCAGGATGACTATATCTGGGGAGTACAAGTTTATGGTGGCATGGAGTTCATGGACTTTGTTGGATATACTTCTAATATTTAGGCTTAGTAGAAGGAAGTCACTTGGCTTTCTATTGGCTGTAATATGGGAGACGTTGTGGTTTCTAGTCTGATTATGAGGATTGAGGTTGGAGATGGTAGGGCCAGGGTTGGGGTGGATATCTCCACTTAGGGCTAGTTTAGATATGCATGAGGTTATTAGTTTTCTCAGTTTTTGAATGTGTTTGTTTATAAGGGAAACTTTATGATCGTGCTCTTTGGGTAATAGGTATGGTGGGAAGGTTACTGTGTTAAGTTGTAGGGATGCTTTATGTTTGAGTAATATAGTTGGTAGAATATGTGGGGGTGCATAGGGATGTTTCTTGAGTTGGTGGGAGGGGAGCTGAGTGAGGGTGAGACATGAGAGGTGGTGTGAGTAGTAGTACAGTGGTAATGGTTGAGTGGGGGAATGATGGAGCTTTGGTAGGATGTAAGATATGCAAGGAGAGTGCATGCAGTAAGCATAGGTAAGGTATGCTTGTACATGTTAGTTGAGGAGGTGTGATAGTAGTGGGAAGATGGAGGAGGTAGTATTGGGTTAGCGCTCAATAACATGAGAAAGAAAAAGAGATCTTTATATGGTACAATATTTATGCAAAGGAGGAAGCCAAATTAATCAATACAAAAATAGCGGCCCCAAAGATATATGAAGACTAATACAGGCAAAGGCATCCAGATATGGAAAATGTCACAATACAAAAAATAAGATCAAAAAGAAGGAACGTAGACAGAAGATTAGTAAAGTAGAAGTTAAAAAAAATAGAATCTGAAGTTATGGAATACCTGCGAGGTAAAGGATTTATTGTAGAATGTCTGGGTTCCTATTAGCTGACCGAAGATGCAGGTTAGCGAATGCATCTTGGTCGAGCTGCAAATACCAAAACGGCAAAATATCGAAGCGGCATGGGAAAGAATTCACTTGGCCGCTTCAGTAGTTTGCTGTTTTCGGCACTGTAGTGCAGTCTCGGAGTTGGTATATTTAAGTAGGGGGTGTGTGGGGAGCATTTCATGTTTTGTAGTGTTTTCTTTTTTTTCTTTTTTGTTGGAACAGCGATTTTTTTCCCTTGGAAAAAAATCGCTGTTCTGACAGTTCGGTTTTGTAAGCTTTCTCTTACATGGGGTCGATTAATCACTGTTCGCTAACCTAAGCGTTCGGTGATCTAATATAGACCTGAATGTCTAACACAGGTTTTATCACAGCATGATGCAAAATTAGAAGTTATGTACCTACCATAACGTTCCATGTTAGTTGTCTTCTCTCGCCTTCTTTCTTGCTGGATGGGTTCGGAGCCGATCCTCGGCTCCGACTCGGCACTTGCTTTAGCTTGAGAACTCCTTTTACCAGCTCGAGGCAACCCTATATCCCATGATGCAAGGCGGAAGTACCTCAGATCTCGTTTGGTAGCTAACCTACCCTGCTAAAGACTATCCTAACATAATTAGGAACATAAGTTCCTAATAGAAGTCCTCATATGAAGGCTCAGGAGGAAACAACCTAATAGGAACTCTTCAAGATCTGTCCAGGCCAGGGGGAAGGAGGGAGGGCGAAGAAAGAAGGCGAGAAGACAACTAACATGGAACGTTATGGTAGGTACATAACTTCTAAATGTTAAGTTGTCAATCTCGCCATTCTTGCTGGATGGGACCGCGTCCTAGCACCTGTATCCCGGGTGGCTCAATGGAACAGACTCTTGAGAACTGTGGAACCAAAACTGGCCCTATCTCTGGAGGCCAAGTCCAACTTGTAATGAGAGACAAAGGTATGAGGCGTGGCCCAAGTAGCTGCTGCACAAATGGTATCAATGGGTAGTCTATCCTGAAAAGCTGCAGAAGTGGATAGACTCCTGGTTGAGTGTGCTTTTGGCTTAGAAGATAGCTGTTTGCCTCTGAGAGAGTACACATAGGAAATGGTGGAAGTCAACCATCTGGATAAGGTCACTTTAGAAACTGGAAGACCCATCCTGTTTTCTGCATCGGAGACAAATAATTGGTCCGATTTTCTGAATTGTTTAGTTCTATGCAAATAGTACCTGAGCTGACGATGGACATCCAAAAAATGCAGTTTCTGTTCAGCTCTGTCGGAATAGTTTGGGAAAAAGACTGGTAGATCTATAGATTGGTTAATATTGGTTTGAGACACGACTTTGGGGAGAAAGGAAAAACCAAATAAGGGGAACGAATGCAGAGAGCTTGAATCTCGGAAACCCTTCTTGCAGAAGTGACAGCCAGTAAAAATATAGTTTTCCAGGTCAATAACTTCAAAGAGCATGAAGCAGACGGTTCGAAGGGAGGTAGTATCAAGGATGCCAACATTAAGTTTAGATCCCATTGCGGAGGAGGATGCTTTATAGGTGGTTTTAGGAGAAAAACTCCTCACAGAAAGGCCTTGCATAATCTATGAGACATAATGTTATTGTCATGCAAGCCAACATGATACTTGGAAATAGCAGCCAGTTGTACTTTGACTGTAGATGACGAGGATCCTGAATGAAAAACCTCCGCCAGGAAATCTAAAACAGAATGTACAGGAGCAGTAAAGGGATCAATATTTCTGGAATTTGCCCAAATAGAAAAACGTCGCCACTTGCTAGCATAAACAGTCCTAGTGGACGACTTCAAAGAAGACACTAAAATGTCTCTGACTGAGTCAGAAATCATCGGTAGCCTGGCTAGGGAAGGAAGTGGAGCAACCAAGCAGTGAGGTTGAGAGAATGAATGGCCCGGTGCTGCTGACCCGACTGGTGGATCAAGAGATCCGGAACTGGGTCCAGATGCCAGAGCTGCACCAGAAGGTGACGATGCAGAGACGGAAACCAAATTTGTCAAGGCCAATATGGAGCAATGAGGATCAATTTGGCTCTCAAAACGGTGGCTTTCTGAATGACTTGTGGAATCAAGGGAAAGGGAGGAAAAGCGTACAGAAGTCCCCGGGGCCAATCCTGGGTTAGAGAGTCTCTCAGGGGTTGGCCTGGAAGGGGAAAGAGAGTGAAATAATCTGGGCACTTGTTGTTTTGAGGAGTAGCAAAAAGATCGCAACAAGGAGTGCCCCACTTCAGAAAAATCTGATCCACTACAGATTGATTGAGAGACCACTCGTGAGGCATCAGAATAGATCTGCTCAGCCTGTCCGCCAATAGGTTGGACCTGCCGGGGATGTGCGTTGCTATCAGAAACCGCTGAGAAGAGATCGCCCATTGCCAAAGTCTGAGAGCTTCTCGACATAACGGATAGGACCTGGTTCCGCCCTGTTTGTTGATGTACCAGACCACGGACATGTTGTCCGTTTGTACTGCAATAGTCCCCGTGGGAAGAAAGTCGTTGAGGGCTTGCAACGTTAAAAGCACTGCTCTCATCTCCAGGACATTTATGTGCAGATGGTATTCTATGGGTTGCCACGTCCCGTGGACCATCCTGCCCTGATAATGCCCCCCCCCACCCGATCAGAGAGGCATCCATAGTGACTGTGGCAACTGGAGGAGGGGGAATAAAGGGTAGGCCCTGATGAAGAAGAGGGGAAGATATCCACCAGTTCAGATGAGCCCTGCACGACTGTGTGACTAAGATTTCGTGCCTCATCGGGAGACTGTGGTACGACCACTGCATGAATAGCATCCACTGCAGAAGACGCATGTGGAAGCGAGCCAGTGGTAGAAGAACAATGGCCGCAGCCATAAGACCTAGAACCTTCAGTATAAATCTGACTTTGATCTTGTTGCTTTGCAATAGAAGCCGAACGAATTTTTGGATGTCCAGAATTCTTTGATCTGTTAGTCTGGCTAACATTTTGACGGTGTTTAATTCTGCGCCTATAAAGGTGATAGATTGGCAAGGCAGCAGAGAAGATTTTTCGAAATTTACTGAAATTCCCAAACTCCTGCAAAGCTGTAGAGTGTAGTCTCTGGACTGAAGAAGCTGATACTTGGTGGTGGCGGAGAGGAGCCAGTCGTCCAAGTAGGGAAACACCTGGAATCCTTGACGTCTCAGATGAGCTGTGACCACTGCCATGCATTTGGTAAACACTCTGGGGGCTGAAGTGAGGCCAAAGGGCAGTGCTCTGAATTGGTAATGACTGGTCCCTAGTCAAGCGGAGAAACCTTCTGGAGCGTCTGTGAATCTTTATGTGATAGTACGCATCCTGAAGGTCTATAGAGCACATCCAGTTGTCCTTGCCCAGAAATGGCAGAATGGACTGAAGTGTGACCATCCGGAATATTGCCTTCTTGACAAATCTGTTTAGATTGCTCAGGTCTAATATTGGTCTCCAATCTCCCGTCCTTTTGGGGACCAAAAAGAATCTCGAGTAGATGCCGGATCCTACCTGGTCTGCCGGCACCGTCTGGACGGCTCTTTTTTCTAGGAGTTTTGAAACCTCCTGTTCTGCCAAATCCCTTTGACCGGGTGAGATGTCTGGAAGGGATTGTAGAGGTATGGGAAACCTTTCGAAGGGGATTTTGTAACCCTCGGATATAATCGACTGTACCCACATCTCTTGTGATAGGGATTGCCAGGCTACTGGGTACAGTGAAATCCTTCCCCCGACTGCCTCCAAGGGTGGACAGTCGGGCAACACCTCAGGGATGCTGAAAGAGCTTCTCAGGAAGAGACTCCCTGTTGCCCTGGTTCTGAGGACCCCCCCTGCCTCTAGGGCGGCGTCTATTATTGTTACCCCCTCTGCCTCTGGGGTAAACTGACCACGCGTCCGTGTAGCTCCTTGGGCTTTACGGAACCACATCTTCCCCTTCTGACCCTTGGGATATGGTCTAGAAGGAGTGGAAAATTGGACTCCAACAGCAGAAAGAGTTTTACCGTCCTGCTCACACCTGGTCAAGGTATCCTTCACCTGAGGTCCGAACAAAGCCGAACCATCAAAGGGGTATTAGTGAAGGACACCTTAAAGGGTCCAAAATTACAAAGCCGCATCCAGGCTTGGCGCCTAAGAGCAACTCCTGTGCCTGCGCCTGCTCGCTCCATCGGCCGCATAAGATATGAGCCGCATGGAGGAGTTAGATATGGAATTCAGGATTGCAAGCTGCGAGGCAATCTTTTCTTGAGCCCCAGCAGCAGAAGGATCCTGGACTACTTCACCCAGTTCCTTGAGAATATCTCGTTGAAGCCTGGTGAAGTGACAAAGATAATTCAGCGAACGCATAGCAAAGGTCGCTGAAGAAAACATCCGCTTTCCATACCTGTCCATGGTCCTAAAATCCTTGTTAGGAGGATGGACAGGTACTGAAGGATCCGCCAGTTCCTTCTTAGTGGCCGCCACCACCATAGCATCCACAGAGACACCCTTGGAAAGGAACTGTTTGTCCAAGGGGCCGTGATGAATTTGGATGGTCTTCTGGGGACAGGTTCCACAGAATCTGGAGCCCACGCCTTCCGAGCCACTACCTGCATAAGTGGGTCGAAGGCGGAGACACCCAGGAGGTGGAGGGTCGGGATCCAAAGCCTCCAGGTATACCGACTTATCCTCGGAGGGGTCAATGGAGGCCAATTCCCCCTCTGTTTGAGGAGCTCAAGGATGTCTGAAAAGGAGACATCCTCAGAGGGGGACCGTGGTGATTGAACCGACTCATCTAAGTCGGTATCAGATGTAGTAGACTCAGGGGAGTCTGTGTGTTTCCTCTTACACGTCCTCTTCCGAGGGGGTTCCCCTGCAGGATCAGGAGAAACCTCGGAAGAGGAGGAAATTCCCAGTGGGGAAACCTGGGGCGATGGATCCCTGGGCCTGAGAGCAAGAGGCTGGCAAGAGGCGTCTGCAGGCACTGATGAGGGAGGAGCTAGAGGGATGGACCGTTGACCAGGCTCAGAGGCCAGGACACTCCTCATCACCTCAAAGGCTCCCCTCCCCAGGAGGCTGGAATATCCCCGCTCTGAAGAAACAGGAATTCCCGGCTCCAATGAGAGGGAAGGCTCCGAGGCCGATGTCGGCGCCGAGCTTACCAAAGCCGAAGCCCCGAGAGGGAGAGCGGGGTCGGACAAGGGTCCGATGCCACTAGCCCCCTCGGAGCCGACAGTGGAAACCCGACGACCGGATCCCTCCAAGGAAGGCCTCAAGGAGGAGATCGGAGCCGAGGACGACAGAGCCGAAGGATGTATCGGCTCCGCATCGAAACAGTCGCTGTCCCGAGAAGCTCCGCCCGAACTCTGGTGTGGAGTCGGAGGAGGAAGTTCAAGGGTGAGGCTATAGCCGAAGTCTGTTGAGACGGGCTATGGAGCATTTGGGCCAGTGCCTGAGACTTCAACAGCCTGCTTACCACCCTCTCTAAGTCGTGGTCAGACAGCCTGGAAGATCTCAAGATCGGCTCCGATGGCTCCGGCCCGACAAAGAGGAGACCCGGAGCCGAGTGGATACTCAGTAAAAGGGACCGAGATCTCTTCGGGACGAAGCCATCGGAGCCGAAGTCCCTGAACTCCAGATGGAGCCAAGGTTTCTCGGCCCGATGCTGGATAAGGTGTGGGCTCCAGTCGGAGCCGACAAGGCCACAGTAGACAAGGTATCGGAGCCAGCCGCGCCGAACCTACTACTTTAATGGTAGATACATCGGTTCCAGCCGGCCGATCTCGCCCGACGGAGCCGGAGCCACCGGAGGAGGCTTGGATACTGAAGCCTGAGCCGGTGGCTTAGAAGGTTTCCCAGACCCTGCTTTAGAGGGAGAACCTTCTGGCTTAAGTAAGCCACGGAGGATAAGCTTATTCCTCCTTTCCTGCAGGACTCTCTGGCTAAAAGAGTGACACAAAGCACAGGAGTCCTGCAGGTGCAAAGGCCCCAGGCAATAAACACAAGAAGTGTGACCGCCTGTCAGAGACATTTTCTGACAGCACGAGTCACACTTCTTGAAGCCTGAGACCTTGCCTTCCCTAGACATATCCTAGGAGGAAGTAACACACACAAACCCCAACAAACACACAAAATTAATCCCCTACACACAACACACAGGAAGGGATTAACCAATGGGGTTTTAGGCCTAACTAAAACTTTATACTAAAGGTTATAAAAGGGTTATAAAAGTTTGAAAACAAGGGAATAGGGTGGGCTGTAATTCACTACAGACTATACTATGAATAAAAGGGAAAAATAAAACCCTAACTAAGCTTTTCTGATTTTACCAAGAAAATCACTTACCTCAGCTGGCAAAGGAGACCTCTTTCGCTAAGCGGCAAACGAGATCTAAGGTACTTCCGCCTTGCATCATGGGATATAGGGTTGCCTCGAGCTGGTAAAAGGAGTTCTCAAGCTAAAGCAAATGCCGAATCGGAGCCGAGGATCGGCTCCGAACCCATCCAGCAAGAATGAAGGCGAGATTGACAACTTAACATATGAGCATGATGTAACAATGAGTTCCCCAAGTAAGGAGAAACAAGCAGAAAAGGAGCCACCTGAAGAAGAAATATGGACCTGGGAAAGAGAAAGAGATTTAATATGGTGCAATATTTATGCAAAGGCAAAAACAAAACTAATCAATACAAAAAGAGCAGCACTAAAGATATTTGAAGAGAAATTCAAGCAAAGGCATCCGGATATGGAAAATTTTACAATACAAAAAAAAATAAGAAAACAGGATTAGTAATGGAGAAGTTAAAGAAATAGAAACTGAGGTTATGGATTACCTGCAAAGTGAAAGGATTTAGTGTAGAATTTAGAAAATTTTAGAGAACTTAGAAATTAAGTGGAGCGGGAAACATCTGATCCGTTGCCATATGAACACACTTTGGAGTCTTCCATAGGAAACCAGTACAAAAGTTTAGTTCGAGTTGGACAGCAAGGAAAGGAATAGGAAACTGTGGCACCTCTGATGCAGTCAATGTTGTGGAGTGATAGGCCAATGAGTTCCCATATGAAAGAGCAATGGATGATACAGGATGAAGCCGAAGAGAATGTGGCAGAAGAAGATGCTCTGGAACTTTTTTTTAAAATGCCCACAGGAAATGGAAAGCAAAGAATGTGCCCTCAGTTTAGAAGAAAATGATCTAAGAGAAGAGTTGTTTGATTTAATAGAGACGGATAGATATATTATGACCAATGAAAGGAATAGTCTGCAGAAAGTCAATAAAACCCAAAAAGACAGAAGTTTGATAAAACATATAAACACAGTAATTAAGACTGTTCATAGAACTTCAAGTGATACAACAGCAGTAAATAGGATTTATTACTGTGTAGCTAAATTAATAACAGATAAAGTCTTACCACAAAAATAAAGAGCAATAAGGGAAAGGGAGGGAACTCAAATGCCATCATGAAAGTACTGAATAAAGAAAACTATAAAGCAGTTAAGCCAAGAAGTGTCACTGTTTGAAGAGTATAGAAGAATATTCAGAAAGATAGACATGATAAAAGCAATGTACAGTATCAAGGACAGCATCTATCGTGCACTGTCACAAATAATACACTGAAATATCAACACAGGTAGAAAAAACTTAGATGACATGCAGATAAATATAAAGGAAAAGTACAAAATAAGAAATTTATTGATGACCCAAAAATGTTTTATAGAGAATTGGGAAACAAGATAAAAAAAAGAATTGAAACACTATCAAAAAAAGAAAAAATATATACATTTTGGAGAAATATCTACAAAGAACCTGTGGAACATAACAAAGATGCTGAATGGAGAGAAGTAAAAGAAAAAAAAAGAAGAAGAATAAGTTCAAATGTACAGGACATGAAATGAGATGAAGGATCAGCCAGAGAGATTGAAACAAGTTAACAAAAGATCCTAAATGGAAAACCTCAGGCCCAGATGCAGTACCTAACTTCTGGCTAAACATGTTATCATCTTTACATGAAGATTTAGCCATAAGTAAGAACTATTTATATGTGCACCCCAAACATAGATCAACTTGGTTAACAACAGAAAAAAATAATACTCCAACGTAAGAGCGAACCTGCAAGCTATCCTAAGAACTATAGACCAATAACTTGCCATCCAATGATGTATAAACTATATACTGGAACTAACAGAGTTTATAGTCCTTTAGAAGAAAACTCAATCATGGTAACAGAGCAAAAGGATAACAAAAAAAGTCATATGGAGCAAAGGATCACTTGCTGTTAAAAGTCATAATGGAGAACTATAAAAAGGGAAGAACCTAAGCAAGGCATGGACAGACTACAACACAGTATTTGAAAGGATCCCATATTCATGGATAAAAAGTGCTTAAAATGTATAAGATACAGCCTATAATGATCGATTACATTACAGTGACAAACCACTTTGCAGTTAAGCCATGAAAAAGGACAAATTATTTTTTCAGGGATAAAAATTTAAAGGGGAATATTCCAGGGTGACTCTTTGTCACAGCTGCTCTTTTCTCTTGCCTTTAACCCATTAAGCTGTCTACTTAACAGATTAGGTCATGGCTACAATTTGGCTCCCAGAAAACAAGAAAGTGTAGACTTCTTATCTTCTTTTTGTGGATGATTTAAAACTGTACAGTTCATCCAATGAGAAAGTGAAAGCACAACTGCAAGTGGTCAAAACATTTTCAGATGATATAAGAATGCCATCTGGTCTTGATAAATGTGCAAAAGCAACCTTTAAAAAAGGAAAGCTGCAGCACCAAGAAAACATCAGATAGGGACAGGAATGTGATATAATAGAACTTGAGCAAGAGGGAGTCTATAAATATTTGGAAATTGATGAAGAATCAACAATAAAACATGAAAAAATGTGAATAAAACTTAGAAAGGAATATTATAGAAGACTAAAATTAATACTTAAAACACTGGCTAACATTTAAGAACAAGGTCCAAGCTATAACCAATTTGGTCTTCCTGTTGTGACTTCCAGTTTTGGAGTGATTTGCCCCCAAAAGGTGTTGGATCGATTGGACAGGAAAACAAGAAAGATGCTTCAAGCTTATCAAATGATTTATAAAAATCAGTGTATACCAAGACTATATATTTCCCATTCTGAAGGAGGTAAGGGCCTCCTCAAAACTGATTACATGTATAGATCTGCAAAAGACTCAAACATAGTAAAAGTTTTAAAACATGAGGAGAATAAGTCTAAAATGACTTTCCTGCTTAGTTTAGCAGAAGCATATCAGTGTCAAGCGGGAATGGAAATCAAACCAGAAGTAGATAAAGATCAGGCAGCACCTGAATGTGCCAAAAAAACACAAGAAAGAATATAAGGCGAAGGATCAGATGAGAAGGCAGGAAATGTGGAAAAGGCATAACCATTGTTACAAGTATAGATACCTCTTGAAACAACCTCAAATTGATCAGGATCGAAGAAATGAATGGTTAAGAAGAGGTGAGTTTAAACCAAAACACGAAAGGTTAATATTGAAGGCCCAAGATAGTGGTCTATGTACATGCTGGTTTACAAAATCCATTGAACATGGGGAGAAACAGTCAAATGTGGGTTTTGTAAAACAGAATTGGAAACAGTCACACATCTCGTTGCCGGTTGTGATATACTAATGGCAGAAGAACTGTATACTGAAAGGCATAATAATTTGGCAAGACTGTTGCACTAGAGAGTGTGCAAACATTATAATACTGAAATAGCTGAAAAGGATTGGAAACATGAACCGTAAAGCATTATAGAAAATGATGAAGTTTATATCACATGGGCTCATCCTTTGCCAACAGTTCAAAAAAAATAGATGTGAGAAAACCAGATATAGTAGTCCATGAAAAGAAGATAAAAGTAGCATTGATAAATTAAATTGCTACACCCAGTGGCTACAGTATTAAACAAACAGAAGGAACACAACGTCATAAAACACCAGGATCTGCAGGCAGAAACGAGGGAAATGTAGAAAGATACCCAGACAATTCCAATAGTAGTAGAAGCAATGGGTCTTATAAAATAAGAAGTTATGTACTCACCATAACGTTCCATCTGAGTAGGTGGCTTCATTTGTCTGCAACCTGTGGGTCTTGGATCCGATATCGGATCTGAGCCGGCAACTTGTTTCATAGCTAATGGATCCGAGCTCCTAGCTCCTCCCCTCACCCATAATCCCCTGCCAACCCTCCATGACCTCAGATCAAGTTTGCCCCTCTATAGATACCCAAAAAGGGTATTCCAATAAAACAACTCACATAGATCCATTTTGAAGGCCAGGAGGAAGGAGGGGGGGGGGGTGGTTGCAGACAAATGAAGCCACCTACTCAGATGGAACGTTATAGTAAGTACATAACTTCTTAATCTGAAGTAGGGACTTCATTTGTCAGCAACCTGTGGGACAGAGTCCCCAGCTACCTGAATCTTGGCTGGCCATCATGGAAGGATATTGCGGAGCACCGCAGAGCCAAAGGATGCTCTCCCTCTAGAAATTACGTCCAGTTTGTAGTGGTTAATAAAGGTATGAGATGCCCAAGTGGCTGCCGAACAAATATCATCCAACGGAACTCTAGATTTGAAGGCCGCAGAAGTAGAGATGGAACGAGTGGAATGTGCGTGAACTCCTTCAGGTGCAGGTCTCCCAGAAGCTTGGTACGCTAAAAGAATACATTGGGAAATCCAGCGTGACAAGGAGATTTTTGATACTGCTTTCCCTAAATTAAATTTGGCAAAGGAAATGAACAGCTGGTCGGATTGCCTGTGACCAGCAGTTCTATGAGTATAAAAACGCAGCTGCCTATGAACATCTAATGAATGCAGCTTGTACTCTCCTTTATTCTGATATTTAGGAAAGAAGACCGGTAGATTTATGGATTGATTTATATTGGTTTCTGATACTATTTTGGGAAGAAAGGAGGGATTGGTCCTGAGGTACACTCTGTCCTCATGAAAAATCAAGTAAGGAGGTTTCACAGAAAGGGCTTGAAGCTCCGAAACTCTTTTCGCTGAAGGAATGGCTACAAGGAATGCTGTTTTCCAGGACAAGTATTTGAGATCCACTGAAGCGGCAGGTTCAAATGGTGGAGCAGTCAGGGCTTGAAGAACTAGTGAAAGATCCCAAGGGGGTACGGCTTCTTTTATAGGGGGTCTGAGCAAAAAGGTGCCCTTGAGAAAGGTTTTACACAATCTGGCCGACATCAAGGGCCCTGTGTCATGTCCCACATGGTAATGGGAGATGGCAGCCAATTGTACTTTGACAGTTGAGCAACTAGCGCCTTCCTGAAAAAGTCTGGTTAGGAAGTCTAGTATGGATGGAAGAGGAGCCGTAAAGGGATCTAGATTATGATGCTCCGCCCAGATGGCGAAACGTTTCCATTTACTGCAGTACACTTTCCTGGTGGAGGGTTTATGCGCTGCCATGAGGATGGCTTTGACTGGTGAAGAGATACCAGGAGTCCTAACTAGGACTGGAACTGGAGCAACCAAGCTGTCAGCTTCAGACTGTCCAGATTTGGGGTCGGCAAGCCCAACGGATGGGAGATTAGATCCGGACTGGGATCCAAAATCCAGGGGGGATTCACTAGGTGAGACCACAGGTAAGGGAACCAAATTTGCCGAGGCCAGAATGGGGCAATGAGGATCATCCTGCTCCCCAACCGCGAGGCTTTCTGTAAGAGCTGTAGCATCAGGGGTAGAGGAGGATAGGCATAAAGTAGACCGGGCAGCCAAGCATGCACCAGAGCGTCTCTTGGCGTTTCCCCTGGAGGGGGAATCAGAGTGAAGAAATTGTCGCATTTGGTGTTTGAGGGAGAGGCAAAAAGATCGCAGCAGGGTTGCCCCCATATTGCGAATATCTGTTTGCTACTAGTGGGTTGAGAGACCACTCGTAAGGGGTAAGAAGGGTGCGGCTGAGTTTGTCCGCTAGGATGTTGGCCCACCCCGGAATGTGCGTTGCAATCAGAAAGCGGTTGGTGGAAATCGCCCATTCCCACACTCTCATGGCTTTGTGGCATAGAGGGTAAGACCTGGTTCCCCCCTGTTTGTTGATGTACCAGACAACAGACATGTTGTCCGACTGAATTGCAATAGTTCCTACGGGAAGGAGATTCTGAAGTGCTTGCAACGCGTACAGCACCGCTCTCATCTCCAGAACGTTGATATGCAGGGAGGTCTCTGTATCATTCCACATGCCTTGGACGGTCCTGCATGAATAATGCCCCCCCCACCCGAGGCGGGAGGCGTCCGTGGTCACCGTGGCGAGAGGGAGAGAGGTGCAGAAGGGTCGGCCCGTATGGAGATCCGGAGCATGAAGCCACCATAATAGGGCCCTCCTGCAAGCCTTGCTGATAGTGATGGGGTGATGGAGAGGAAAGGACAGAAAGGACCGTTGTACTAGAAGGGTCCACTGCAGTACCCTCATGTTCAGATGGGCGCATGGAAGGAGCATTATCGCTGCCGCCATGGAGCCCAGCGCCCTGAGGACCAATTCCGCCGGTGGTGCTTCTGACTGGAGGATAGCCCGCACATGAATTTGCAAATTCCGTAGTCGTTCCAACGTCAGGAAGGCTTGTAGATCTCTGGTGTCTATTCTGGCTCCTATAAATTCTATGACTTGTGTCGGGGCCAGAAAAGATTTGTCGGCATTGATGGTGATGCCTAATTGGGGGGCTAGGCGGAGAAAGAAATCTCTGGCTGAGCAAAGTAGATGCCTTGTTGGGGCGGTCAAGAGCCAGTCGTCCAGGTACGGGAAGACCTGCATTCCCTGGAGTCTCAGGTGGGCCGCTATCACTGCTAACACCTTGGTGAACACCCTGGGGGCTGTGGTGTGGCCAAAGGGAAGGACCCTGAACTGGTAGTGACTGGCTCCCAGCCAGAAGCGGAGAAACCTCCTGGATTGTCTGTCCATTAGAATGTGGTAGTACGCATCCTTGAGGTCTATAGAGCACATCCAATCATTCTCCCTTAGAAGGGGGAGAATAGATTGAAGAGTGACTATTCGGAATTTCTCCTTGGTTACCGACAGGTTCAAACGGGACAGGTCTAGAATTGGTCTCGAGTCCCCCATCTTTTTTGCCACCAAAAAGAACCTGGAGTAGAACCCTAATCCGAGCTGGTCTTGGGGGACGGGCTAGATGGCTCTTTTTTGCAGCAGCTGCTGAATCTCTGCGGCTGCAGCCTCCCTCTGATCGGGTGGTACATCGGGGAGGTTCTTGAATTTGGGGACATGAAGTATTGGAATTTTGTACCCTCTGGATATAATTCGAAGCACCCAGCGGTCTGTCGTGATAGACTCCCATGCCGCTAGGTGCTCTGAGAAGCACCCCCGACTGTCTCCAGAGTGGAGCAGCCGGGCAACCCTTCAGGGCTGCTGCGTGCGCCGGTCAGAGAAATGTTCTCTGGACCCAAAGTTCCCCGGAGACCCTCTGCCCCTGGGGAGGCTTCCTCCCTGTCCTCCTCTGCCACGGAAGGACTGGTTGTCCGGAGCGGGTTGGGAGTGTTGTGATTTCCGGAACCACATCTTCTTCTGACCCTTTTGGTTCTTTGAAAAGGACCGCTGGGGAGCAGAGAGGCAGACTCCGACGGCAGACAACGTCTTCCCGTCCTCCTTCCTTCTCGCTCTGGACTAGTGTCTTGCGAACCGTTTTGCCAAACAGGGCAGAACCATCGAAAGGGGTGTTCGCAAAGGACGCTTTAAAAGGCTCCGCAAAGTCACAATGCCAGAGCCAGGACTGACGTCTCATGACTAGGCCCGCTCCGCTAGCTCTAGCAGCTCCCTCGGTGGCGTGGGACAATAGCCGCATAGAGGTATTTGAAATAGATCTCAGAGTGGCTATTCGGGTGGAGTACAACTGTTTGTCCTCCGCCGACATGGACTCAGGGGGGGAGGCAGCGTATTCTTTGATAAGATCTCGCTGCATCCTGATGACGTGTGCCATAAAAAGGTCGCTGAACTAAAAACTCGCTTCCCTAAGTGATTCATCGAGCGGGACTCCTTGCTCGGTGGATGGACTGAGGGGCTCTCCTGATCTAGTTCCCTCTTCGTGGCTGCCACCGTCAACATGGCATCTACGGGGGCACCCTTGCTCCAGTGTGACCGGTCTGCGGGGGGCTCAGTATCCTGTCCGGGCGTTTTGGGACTGGCTCCACGGTGTCCGGGTCCTTCCACGCCCTGGTGGTAATAAGGTCCACCAGTGGGTCGCCGGAGGGGACACCCAAGAGGTAGACGGGCCTGCTTTGAATGCCTCCAGAAACACGGACTCATTGGAGGAAGACTTGGGGGCAGACCACCCACCTCTGATCCAAAGCATTTCCATGATGTCTCCAAAGGAGACATCCTCAGGGGGTGATCTTGGGGAGCCTTCCCCTTCATCCAAGTCCGTGTCCTCAGTTAAGGACTCAGGGGAGTCCATGTGCCTCCTCTTGCACTTCTGCTTGCGAGGCACTTCCTCGGGGGGGCTGTCCGAGGAGGTCTCGCCAGCAACATCCTGTTCCAATGGAACAACCTGGGACATTGAAGCAGGCTGTCCCTGTGGCCGGGTGAGGGAAGCCTGGCCCAGCAGAGAGGGAGTGCAGGGTGGAGCCGAGACAAGGGCCGGGGGTCCAGATGCTCTCGACAGAGCCCTCTCCACTACATCGAAGGCCGAGGGGGAACCGCTCTCCCTGGGCTCCGAGAGCTGACTCCCACTAGGATCCGATGAAGGGATCGGAGCCGGCGCCGAGACCATCGGATCCGAAGGACCAGTGTGCTCCGACCTGGACGGAGCCGAAGGCACACAATCTCTCGGATCCGAAGCTCAGCACACGGCTCCGAGAGGTTGGATCCGACAGACTCGAGGGCAAGGTCGGATCCGAAGTACCAAGTACTGTCGGTGCCGACCCACCCCCGGCTCTGACGCTGCCCGGCTCCGAACGCTCCGAACCCGGGTAGCGGGTCGGAGAAGGAGCAATTGGAGCAAAAAAGGGTGTCGAGCTCCCCCCGAAGGGGTGAACCTTCACATCATCCGGTCCAAGTCTGCATCTGACATACTGAAAGTTGATCTCGATGAGGCCACCGAGACAGGCCTGGAATGCCGCCTCGATGACCTCGATGGAGATCGGGCCTCCTCCTCCTCGGGTCCTGGGGAGAAACAAGGAGCCGAGGAGGAGGAGACCTAGAAGCTGTGGAGGGAGAAGCCCGCTTAGCTGGCGGGGCCGAAGCGGAGGCCTCGGCCAACTGCTTGTGGTGCTTCTCCCTCCGTTTCTCCCTCCTAGCCTTCCTGTCCTCCGGCACTTTAGCGGGAGTTTGAGTCCCGGCCGGAGGAAGGGGGGCAGGAGTGGCAATGACCACAGCCTGTGGTAGTGCCACGGGAGGAGTGGAGGCCGGAGCCGAGTCCGGGGGCAAAAGTCCCACCAGGACCAGGTTCGACCTCCGCTCTTTCAGTGCCCTGGGGTTGAACGCTGCACAAATGGTACAGCCTGAGGAGAGGTGTTCAACCCCAAGGCACCGAACGCACCGAGTGTGGCCATCAGCTAGGGAGAGCTTATGGCCACACTCGGTACATTTTGAAAAATGGCTTTTGGGGCCTCAGCCATACTTGAGGAAAAAAACAAGTACTACCCAAACACACAGGCCCCAAAACACAAACACACACACACTCACTAACGACCAGCAAAGGGAGGGAAAAACTATATAAAAAAGTATAAAATACAGGGAACCTGACTCTTACACACTTTTTAAAGTTAACAATAGGAGAAAGTTGAAGAAAAATACACTTAACTGACAATACTCACTAACAGCTCAAAAATCCAGCCATCCACAAGCGCGGCAAACTAGATCTGAGGTCATGGGGGGTTGGCAAGGGATTATGGGTGAGGGGAGGAGCTAGGAGCTCGGATCCATTAGCTATGAAACAAGTTGCCGGCTCGGGTCCGATATCGGATCCAAGACCCACAGGTTGCTGACAAATGAAGTCCCTACTTCAGATCAAGAACTTACGATCATACTTAGATATGTTACCAGTACACGTAATTCCATAGTAATTGTAGAAGGAGTCATTGAGTCAGGTGCTGCGAAAAGCACTTCTGGCTAACATCAAAGATTGAAACAGTACTAATCTCATGAACTTTAATCATACTTTGATTTAGGAATGGGGTCCATTCCTCTCATGGTATTAGAAACCAAAAACACTTGGAGAAATTGAAAGAGAGAAATAATTGCCTTTGAGTTCTGGGGCAATTTGCTGAAAGTGCGCAAGTAACAGATGATATCCATCTCAAAACCCACCATATCTGCAATGCAGTTTACTGCCCAAATGGTGAAAGTGCTAAACATATAAAGTCACTTTGTCAGGCTGTCCATCGTGCTTAATTCATTATCTGGGGGAAGGACAGCCTGGGTCTGGGCAGCTGTAACCTTTTTTAAGGCACCTACTGAGGAAAGGGTAGGGGGAGAAGGCTGCAGTCAGTCTTTTTGTGGACTGAGACCACAATGGCACAATTTTCCCAACTTATCTGATGGCATTTTTCTATGATGTCAACCAAAGGAGACACCAGCAAGAAGGATTTGTGAGTAGACCTATAAGCCCCCTGTAGCTTCCTCTTACTACTTTATTTAAATTTCCACTTAAAGAATTAAAAAAGAAATTGAAGTCAGAATGTTTTCTTTTTTCCTCTTTAGGTGCAGGCTTCACCCACCCACTTAAAATGTAGTGCTCATTCTACAAAGAATAACACACATGGTGTTCAAGGTGTTGTCCATCTGATTCTTTGAATCTGGTATATATGACTTTTTTAAAGATTACATTGCCTGCTTGGCAAGATCCCTATAAAATCTGTTCATATGTATGGTGTATTCCAAGGCCTTGACAGCAAAGGTGCCTGAAACACTGCTTCCCTAAGCTGTCCATGGCCTGAGACTCCATGTTGGGCTAATGAACAGTGGCTGTGTCCTGTGTTGATTGAGACAGTGATGAAATCCACCAGGAGACCTTTCTCCTAGTGCTGCCCATCTCTAGTATGTCCCAAAATCTTATCTGTCTTCCTGGGAATTGATTCACAAGTATCCAGCTCATGCCATGCTTTCCAGATAGCCAAGCCAAAGAGACAGCCTGAGGACCTCCCCAGGAAGTATATGGCATCAAACCGTAGGCCTCAAAAAGGACTTCCTTAACCTATGAGTGGGAGGTTTTTGGTCAATTTACCCTTTGGCTCATGAGGTTCAACATTTCACTAAATGTGACATCTTCTGGAGGGGAATGTGGTGATTCCATTCTATCATCTGAATCTAAGTTTGAGGTGACAGACTCCAAGGGGGAGTCAATGTACCTCGTCTTATATGTCCTCTTTCTTAGAACATCTGATGTCAGATGATTCGAGTCCTCAGAGGTTTGCTTCTCCTTCTGAGCAATTGTTCTAGTCCTAGTACTCAACTCTCTCCTGCAGACATAAGAGCAGACTAAGAAGCAAGCAGAAATGTGTGGAAGAGTGGAGTTGATACAAGAGCCTGGGATTCAGTTCTCTGGGGAGATGCTATCACCCTCCTCATAATATCTACAGCCATTCCAGCCTCCACCGGATCTGAGGGGTCTCATCCAGTGTGGACTGTATCCCTCTCAAGGAAGAAGCAGCCTACATCAAAGGAGGAAATCCCAAACCAGACAGGGTGAAAGGCTTTGAAGAAGGGATCGTCACTCAGGCCTCAAAAGCCAGTCTCCAACACTGAAAATAGGGCCATGTGATATGGCTCTGAAAATGGCACGGAAGACTCCACATTGAGTTAACAAGGCTGAGGCCCACCTGGGTCCAAATATCTTGGAGTCCAAGTAAGACAGAATTAGTACCCCCAGTGTCAAGTAGGGACTCCAGCTGGCACCATTTATGCAGACTTTGGGACGAGTATCAACTCCAAAGGCACAGGTTTTGAGACGAAGACCAGGGATGGAGCAAAAACAGGGAATGTAGCATCAATGCTAAGGGGAAGAGAACATCATCCATTTCAATTTTTTTTTTTAAATCTCCTTGTGACACAGTCCAGCTCTGCATCCAAAGCATTTCTGAAGGACCTAAAAGATCTCAATGAGGAAGCTGAAGATTGCCTTGAAGGAAGGCGGGTCAACTCCTAATCCAAAAAAACTTGGCTTGCTATTTGTTGTGGAGGCTTTTCAAATATTGCTATCATCTTTATGGGACCATGAACCAAAACAGAAGGATTTGGCTCTAACCTAGGAGGAGAATGCCCCCTGACAATTTTTGGAGCCCATGTCAATGCCCCAACATCTGCATTTCTTTTCCTGGAATTGTCCTTAGCCATGTTGCATTTCTCTGTCTTGGGGCTTAGACCTATCCCCTGACTTCTTGGGCTTATTTGTCTCAGAATCAGAAGGCAGCAGCCCTTCAGTTATGAATTTATTATATCAATCTGATAAAGTACCGTGACCAAAACTTTTCAAAGAGTACATTCAGCATTCAAATGGTCCAGCCCCAAATGGTGAACACAGTGATTATGGTCATCTGGAGGTGGGATTTTATGCCCACATCTGTGACACTTCCTGAAACTTTCTATTATCTTCTTATTGTCCTCCATTCCTATGAAAATTCTGAGACTCAAATTAAAAACGAGCGCGCACACACACACACAAACACACACACACACACACACACACACACACACACACACACACACACACACTTCATGTAGTAAGGATCAAGTACAAAAACTACTGAAATGCTACAAATTAAAGAAATCCACTGCTACATAAACAAAATCCACTGCTAACGCAGATCCAGCAACAAAGTCATTGAGCAGAGCAGCTCCAATAACTTGTAGAAGATACAGAAAGAAGCTAAACCAGTTACTCCAATCTTAGAACTAAAATAAAAGTACAAAACTACCCCAAAAAATATAACCCATCTGTCCACAAAACCTTTTTGCCATTTTTCACATAGGGTCTGGGTATCACATCAACAGTGACAATCAAATAGAGCCAGCGCTTACACCACCAATTGGCTAGCCATATCATGGTTGTAAAACTGCCACAAAAGGTAATAATAATAATAATAATCGAAAAATAGGTTAAAGAAGCTATTTGCTCTTACAGCTACATGGATCACTTCCAAATGCTGAGGCAGTAAACAAAATTTAGGGAGTATTAGCTAATGATCACAGATGCACTGTGGGATGGGAAAAAGTTAGAGGATTTCGAGGCTGGACCACTAATTCACCAGCACAGATTCAACAAGCTGCCCAAAGACCCAGCAGTCAGATCAGATGGATGGAATGAAAAGGATAACAGTATTATAAATAACCAAATAATGCTGTTTGGAAAGTAAAAAGTACAATACCACACTTATCATACTGTCGTAGCATCCCTCACTTTAAGTTAATGCCCCCAACTCCTTCCAGAATAAGTTAAGTTCTGTACAACATTTTGAAATATTATCAAGCACATAATTCATCTCACTCAGCTAATGTATGAAATATCAAATTGGTAGAAATGAAATAAGAAATGGAGGCAAGAAAATGATATGACTTAATGTGTGAAAAAATGCCTGAATCTTTACAATTGTTGCTCTTGGTCTGCTTCATACAATGAAAGTTCTATAAGCAGATCCAGCAAACCGCTGTCTGTTTAGTTAAATGCACCCCCATTATCAGGAACCAACACTTGACTTCCACTATTTTTCCTTGACACTACACTGTTCATATCTCAAAATACATGGCAATGCATTCTAAAGAACAAAAGTGCTCATACAAAATGTGTAAAAATTGGGATACCTATACATAAAGAGGAAAAAAGTGTTTTGTTTTTTCTTTTACAGTGAGTATGCCACTGCTTGCATCCTCATATTATGGGCTTCACCACCACCATTCTCCTTGCTTATGCCTGCCAACTCTGAAATCACACTCATTTCTGAAAAGAGCAAAATAAACTTTAAAAAGCACAAGGCCCTCCTGCAACCTTGTGTTGGTGGCTTCATCCCCCCCCCCAACTCTCCTAGCTTATACATACTAATTTTGACAATCTCAGTCATGTGAAGATACAGAAGAATCACTCAGAAGTTCATAGTTCCACACTAGGCTCTTGATTAGACAGATCATTTGTGACTTAACCTCAGGATCCCATTTTGCCAGTACCTGACAACACAAAATAACTACTACCTAATTTCTTCTTCTATGAAGGTGGGCTTGAGGGGTCAGACTAGAGATGAATTTACAGTTTCCCATACATATATACATCTAGTCTGCCTTTAAAGAGGTTCAGGGAGGTATTTAATTTTATGTTTAAGTGAAGTCTATTCCACAAACAAGGGGTTCTTTGACAGAAAGATTTCAAGATTTTTCTTTGAGTGTGTCTTTAAGTTTCTTTTTTTTTTGCTTTGTAAATGTGTAGGAGGTCAAACACCTGTAAGAAACAATAAAAGAGAGAAAGTGTTTAAGGTGGTCCGTGCAGCACCTGGAAGACAGCTTTGATTTTCTTTGACAGGAAATGCTGGGTCTTTTAAAACAAATCATATGTTTAGACAAATACATACTGATAGGAGCATTATATTTTATTACGAATCTGATAAGGGAGGAGTAAACACGGATAATAACCTCTTTTGACCTAGAAGATATACTTCTGGTTATCAGTCTGGCTATATATAGTAAAAGGGTTACCTAACAACAGCAGATAAATGGAAAAGATAGTTCATTGCAAATAAAAGTGTCCAGGTCCCTAACAAATGTGTCAGTTTTTAAAGGGAAGTTATCTGTGTGGTAGGTACACTGGTGTCCGTATTTGTCAAAGAGCACTATAGTACATTTCTTGGCATTTAGCTTAAGGCCACTGTCATAGCAGCATTAGACCATCATGGATAATCTGGGAGTCAGCTAAAAAGTTTATGATAGTTCTGAGTTTGCAGTCATCTGCAAACGTAGTCAACCATGGGCACTTAACATTGGGCTTGACATCAAAGACGTTAAGTACCAAACAGGTAATTACTTCTCTGTACCAAAGTGGTACTTACTGATCCCTCAGAGTGGTCCTTGAGGGATGCCACTAGTAGTGACCCATGTTGATGAGTTTGTGCCCCCTACACTAATACAGTAGGTTCTGTCAGTCAGCCAGGTTGTTATCCAGTGCGTTACTAAGGTGTTTACATTTAGTTTCATTAGCTTGCGTATAATGCCAGACTGTGGGATGGTGTCAAAGGCTTTCGCCACAACAATGTAAGCAGGGTGCACCAATCTGCCAGCACCCAAAATATCTGTAAGAAATCCACTAAATTTAGGAGACAGGAATCTACCTTTAATGAACCCAAACTGGCCAAGTTCAAGGGACTGTAGTCTACTGATGTCCTTGTTAGTAAGTTCTGTAATTATGTGCTCATTTGCCTTACAGATAAGACTGGTTAAGCTTACAGGTCTATAGTTACCAGGGTCAGTGGTGGGTTCTCACTTATGAAGTGGGATGAATACAGCAGTTCTCCATAACTCAGGCACAAATCTAGTGGAGAAACTGAGACTAAATAGGTTTAGTAGTAAGTCTAAAATACTGTTTGCTGCTGGCAAAAAATCAGCATAGAACATTTGACCCATGGAACTAAAGTTATTGGCTTTGGAGAGTGCCCTCTGGACTAGCTCTCAGGAGGGGTGTGTGAGCATGCTAACATACTTGGTAAAATTAGGGGGAGACAACGGGGTGGAAAATCAGAGTTAAATTTATCCGCTAATAAGTTGGCTATGTCATCTGGGGATGAGCATATGTTGTTGCTATGCATTAGCTCACTGCAGTGCTGGGTATTGCTTCTCAGGCTTCTAGCATAGTTATAAAAGACTTTGTGGTTGCCCTTAACATAGGTGACAATTTTCAGTTCATGATCTTAAATGTTTTGATTTCACTTCTAAGTTCTTCTTTCTCTTTTTGAGTTCACTTTTACAGGTTGGAGTATTGGACTTACATACTGGTCTCCTGCAGAAGGCTCCAGAGCTTTGTCATGTGGCAAATCCTTCTTTTGCTACTTAATCTGGTGATCAGTAATTCCATCATGCTTTGACACTGCTTATGTTGGATTCTCCAAATTAAATCCTTCACAGATAATATATAACTTCAACTGCTACTTGTTTAATTTCTACCTTAATTTTTTATTTCTATATTCTCCCTTCATTTTATTTATATATATTTTTTGTATTGATTAGTTTAGTTTTCTCATTTGCATAAATATTGCACCATTACAGATCTTTTTCCATTTCCCATGCCCATCATACCTTTCAAAAATCTTGGGCTTTGTTCTTTATCTTTTTACACTTACTCTGTTGCTTCTTTTTCCAGGTTGCCCAAAGTTCCTTTGTCTATGCAATACTTATCATAAAGTTGTTGTACTAATGAATACAAAGTTTTCTTTGAAATATTTCACAGTTTTTCTTCTGCAAGTATTTTTTCTTTCCTTTAATTTTTATTAATTCTTTCGGATATCCTTTGTCTGGAAATTCTGGGCTTCTTGTGTTAATAGTAACAATGCATAATTTCTTCCTTATCCTTGATAGTCCACTTTGTAATTTTTATGGCTCTTTTTTGGCCTGTCAGTTTTCATGGACTACTTCCTCCTTCTGCAACAGGAGAGCCATCTCCCCTCTGGGTCTGGCCTAACTTTGTTGGAGGAATGTTTCCATGCCTTGAGAATTCTGCATTGCTTTTTTCTCAGTCTTGGCACTAGTCCATACACCAGGAATGGACATTTAGGCTAACTGCCTTGAAGAGACATTTCAAGCCTAGTCAATATCCTGAAGTCAGAATCAGACCTTGTATGTTGTATATATGAGGTGAGAACCTTAGTCATTATACCAAACTCACCCCCAAATATTCGGCTAGCTGCCTTTCCAGACATTTTAAGCTTAGCCAATTTTCCAAAGGTCAGACTCAAACCCTGTACCTTGTGTCTGTGAAGTAAACACCTTAACTATTATGCCAACCTCAACATCAATTTCAACTGCAGAATATTCTTAAAGTGTTCAAATGTAGCCACATAAAAATGAGCATCATGCTCAGTTAAGGAGGACTGCCATTTCATGACACATTCTTGTAAAATCTGTCCGAACCTCATTCCGGAACTCTTTCCTCAAAGGGAAAAGGAAAAACCCTCAGTCTTTTCTGTGTAATATTAAGGTGTGTGTGTGTGTGTGTGTGTGTGTGTGTGTGTGTGTGTGTGTGTGTGCGCGTGTGTGCGTGTGTGTGTGTGTGTGTCTGTGTGTGTGTGTATATATATATATATATATATATATATATATATATATATATATATATATATATATATATGTTGTTGTGTCTTTCGGCTTTTTCCGGTTATGGGTCACCAGTAGATTTTTATGTGCCGTGTTGCCGGCCTTGACACACAACCTTCAATGAAGGTATGCCCATTCATGCATGTCTCCACACAGAAGACGCTCTAGCTGAGAATCGAACAGGACAATGTCTTATTGTGAGGTGACCAGTCTACCTGATAACGCCGACATGCCAAAACACAGACAACGAAATAACCGACACGACAAAACCGAAAATTCAAAAACACGAAACTTCACATGCCCGACAAACCACAATCCCGACAATCAACAAAACAAATACCTTTTCCAAAAAACACACACACAACACAAGCACACCAAACACCTTACAAACCTATACTAAACCTTACATACACAACTATCTATGCACTAATCTTAACCCAAACCCTAACCCTAAAGTCCGTCACTATCGCACACTTACCTTACCCACACCCTAACCCTAACTCACTTAATCCGCCCCTAATCCTTAAGTCTGTCACTATCGCACACTTACCTTACCCGCACCCTAACCCTAACTCACTTAATCCTCCCCTAATCCTAAAGTTCGTCACTATCGCACACTTACCTTACTCGCACCCTAACCCTAACTCACTTAACCCGCCCATAAACTTAACGTCCGTCACTATCGCACACTTACCTGACCTGCATCCTAACCCTAATGTCCGTCACTATCATACACTTACCTTACCCGCACCCTGACCCTAACGTCCATCCCTACCGCACACTTACCTTAACATGTCGGTGTTCTCAGCATCGGGATTTCTAACCTTTGGTCTTCTCCGTTGTCGATCTTCCGATGTCGGTGTTCTCGTTGTCAGCTTTTGAAGCTTTCAGTTAAATCAGGTAGACATATATATATATATATATATATATATATATATATATGTATATATTAGTAGTGTTTCCTCATTTATCATTCTTCCCTTTTATAAATTTTTTTGAAATGTATTCATAGCATTATATTTATTTATTTACATTTGTGTACTGGGAAGTTGCAACTGGACACAGGTCTTTTGTCAGCGGAGGCCTGAGGAGAAAAGCTCCACAGAAGAAATAGTAAACAGAGAACAAATGAAATACAAATAGTAGTAACTGTACAAACAATACAATGTAGAAAATGAACAAGTTACAAGCAGAGCTATAGATAACATAAGTAGCCAATGATACAATCAATAGCATTTAGTATACAAATAAAATGGCACATAGTAGTTCTTGGTAATACTCCAGCTGAAAGCTAGATGCTGTTAACGCACATTAGTAATATATTCACAGAGCTGGTAGATAAGCCTATAATCCGAAAGTGTATAAAGCAGATGTTAATCTAGATGGTGGAATGAGCTGAGGAAAAGCTAAGGGAATTTGTCTGGAAGAAGGTAGGAGTAGAGACGTGACAGAGAGATGGGGGATGCGGTGGTTGAAGTTGTATTAGAAATAGAGATGAGGGGTAGGTAGTTGAGAATGTTAGTGGAGGGTATGAGAGATCGAGTAGTAGTGGGGAGGGAGGAAGTGAAGCCAGTGCCTCCGGAGAAGAGATAGCAATGTTCAGACAGTTGAAGGCAGGGTGGCTAGAGAAGGGAAAAAAGAAAGGAGGAGAACATTAAGTGGGATTTTTAGTTGGGATGCATGCATTGAATAACCTGTGTCCTTTGAGGTAGGTTTTTACAGCAGTTCTGAAGAGAGTGCCTGATGTTAGTGTGGTTATGGAGGGGGCAGGGTGTTCCATAACCTGGCTATTTTGCAGGAGAAAAGAACTTCTCCAGCAGAGTTCTTGGCTTTGGTGATAAGAAGTTGTTTACTGTTGCTGGAGCGTAGAGGTCTGGTGATATGGTAGGGCTGGTGAAGATATTGAAGGGATAGAACTTTGAGCGGATAGTTTACAATCTCGTAGGCTAGAGTGAGTTGATTCAGGTGTAGAAGTTGAGGCAGCTCGAGCCAGTCAAGTTCTCTAAACAAGATACAGTGGTGGCTGTGATAGGATGCTCCAGTGGCGAATTTAGCAATTTTGTTGTAACAAGCCTCAAGCTTGTTTAGGTCTGTATGCCTGAGGTTTGTAAGTATAGGAGAGGCATAAAGAAGAGAGGAGATGAGGTGGGAATTGGCCACAGAAATTCTGGCAGTTTTGGTGAGGAATTGTTTGTTTCTATAAGAGCTCTTAGTTTTTTGTGAACTTTTTATGGTTAGTGAAATGTGAATGTCGAATCTCAGATGATTGCCAATCTCTACACCAAGTAGTTTGGTGTGTTCTGTTGGGGAGATGATGGTATTGTCATTGGCTAGGATATTGAAGTGGGGGTTAGGAAGGTTAGACTTTGTAAGTTGAAAGATGAGGAGTTTGGTCTTGTTAGGGTTGAGTATTAAGGGTCTATATCAGAACATCGAATTATTAAAACTTCCAATGTTCTGATATCAAGCGCTATTCTTAGCGCTGTGGTAGAAAGTTACGGGTTGGGTTTAGGTAAGTGTGCGATTGTTTTTACGTTAGGGTTGGGTTAAGTGAGTTAGGGTTAGGGCGTGGGTTAGGCGTGTGTGCAATAGTGACAGACTTTAGGGTTAGGGTTGGTTTAAGTGAGTTAGGGTTAGGGCACGGGTTAGGTGAGTGTGCGATAGTGATGGACCTTAGGGTTAGGGTTTAGGTTAAGGTAAGTGGGTAGACAGTAGTGTATGTTTCGTTTAGTGTAGCGTTAGATGTAGGAATTTAAGTGTATGTGTGTGGTTGCTGTTTGTTTGATGTGCTTGTGTTGTGTGTATGTGATTCAGAGCAGCAATGTTTTTCCATGGGAAAAAATTTGCTGTTCTGAATGTTCGATATTTTCATGTTTAGATGTTTTGGGGCCGATGAAATAGCGTTCGCTATTTTCATCTTTTGATAACGTGATATAAAAGCGAGTATTAGCTGGGCATCAGATAGCCAAATTTCCACTGAGGAAAAGGCTTCTTGGGTGATCTTATGGAGTTCTAGTATTGTCAGGGCAGAGCAGATGTGGGCGGAGTCACCTGCATACTGTATGAGGAAGGCCTGCTTGGTGGCTGTGAAGAGATTATTGGCGAAGGGAGAGAATCGTAGTGGTCCAAAGATGGATCCCTGGGGAACACCGAGTGTGACAGGAAGTCGAGGAGATAGATCATTTAGCCAGATAACCGATTGCTGGCGGTCAGTTAGGTAGCTGTTAAACCAGTTTGTAGCTGATTGGGAAAAGGATAGCTTAGTGAGAACAGAGATTACCTGTTTATGAGAGATCATATCAAAAGCCTTAGACAGATCCAGGAAAATGGGAGAGGAGTAAAGGCCATCATTTTTGTGTTGAAGGATAGTGTTAGTGAAAAAAAGCAAGGCGGAGGTAGTCCTGTTGGATGGCGTGAAGCCATGTTAGGTGCTGGAGAGGAGGTTTTTAGTTAGGCGGTAGTGTTGGACTTGGGTGTAGATGCATCTCCAAAGTATCTTGAAGAGAGGGGAGAGGATGGCTATAGGACGGTAACTGGAGAGTTCAGTGGAGGAACCACCTTTATGCAGGGGAATTATGTGGGCGATTTTCCACAGTGTAGGCACATAGCATTCTGTTAAGGACCAGTTAATCAAGATAGAGACTGGGTAGGCTAGAGCTTCGGCTGCTATTTTTAGGTATTCGCAAGGGAGATTGTCAGCAGGTAGCTTGGTAGAACAAAGTTTTAGTAGAAGTTTTTTGATGTAGGCAGTAGGTACTGGAGTAAATGAAAAGACAGTGGGCAGAGTATCTGGTGTTGATGAGGGGAGGGTAGGGTAGGGAGGGGGTAGTGTTGCCTGGCCAAGGCTAGTATGATTTCAGTGAAGTGTTTGTTGAATGAGGTAGCAATATTGTTGGGGGGGGGGTAGGTGGGGGGTGTTAACTTTACCTGGGTGGAGAATTGAGTTAATGGTGGACCAGAACTGCCTAGGGTTGTGATGGGAAGAGTTTAGGGCAGACTGATAGCATTTTTGGCAGTGGAGGTGCTATGGACACATTTTATGTCCCAAAATATATTCTAGGAAAACCACCTTTATCACTAAACTACAAATATTGCACAAATTTCAGTATGGTTACTTAATTAAAAAGATGCATTTTTTAAAGGAGTAGAAAACTTCAGTTTATTCAAAAATACTCATGGTTATAAAAATATTATGATGTCTAAATAGACTATTACCAGTGCAGAATAACTGAGGGAAATAGCTCCCATAACTACTCCCATAAATTTCAAAACAAACTGCTGAGCAATTTCAAAACAAATTATTTCTCTAACAATACATATAATAAGCACAACAAGTACACCTTTTCCCATCCTGTAAATAAATTGTGATACTGTTCCCATATCCATCTAAGAATCTATTTGTTGCATTTTAGAGCTAAAGATTAAGCCTATAAGTTATAATAAACTTCACCTTGTAGTCCATGGTCAGACTCCATCATTCTGCATTAGTCTGCTGTGTGGAAGATATTTATACATACAGTTCTTCGTTTCATCCCTGAAAAATGGTCTGTGCCTATTAGCCTTACCTGGTTAATGAATAAAATAGATTCATGGATGTATACATACTAACTAAATCTACTATAGAAAAAGCATATAATTTCTGTCCTTTAAAATCCTGTAAGCTTTCTAATCACTGAATAAATCTGGTCAATAAGATGGATCTGGTTGGTAGTATAGAAGAGTTCTAACACAGAAGCAAAAGCAGTAATCTGTAAATATTGCTACAATTTATGTATTCAGCTATGAAACAGTAAGCATACCTCAAAGATGTAAAAGAGTCTAGTGAGACTCAGGTAAACAATAACAAAGTATCTATTAACATTTATAACAACTATTTTTTTTTTGCTTTACTGATATCCCCACCTCAAAACCAGACTGTAAGCCTCTTCTGAAAATCAGTACTTTGACTTTCATTTAACTGTCATTAATTCTGCATGGTCTGTAACACAGCATTACACAGATCAAATCATCAAAGTATTCCTGTTTTGAAAATAAAACCACATCCTCACCTGTCTGAAATGGCTTTACTACTGCTTCATAACTCACTTTATGTTGTTGTAAAACCCCACATACCACCTTTGTTAAATTAACTTTTGTAAATTAACACTCTATGAAGCTTAAGTAGCCCCGTACTGTTTGGTATATACTTCTCAGAAGTTCAGGTCAAAACTAAGGAGTTGTGGCTGACCAAGTTTCCAGACGACTGCACACTAGGTGCAATCACTGAATCCCCAAATTATGTCAGTATACTCCAGGAGTGTCTCACACAGACCAACGACTGGTGTATTAGCCACGGTCTCAAAATGAATACAAAGAAATTTATCATCATTCCCTTTGGCACAAACAATGTCACTTCACACTACCAAATCAATAACAAAACCTTAAGTACCCATGAAGTGGTAAGGCACCTGGGATCATAGGTTGATCGCAAACTTAACTTCGACCACCACATGTGTGCCATTGTAAGGAAAGCTTCCCACGTAACTCACTTGATTAGTAAAGTCATCACCTTGAGAACAAAAGAAGTTATAACCTCCCTATATTCTGCACTTATCCAGCCCATAATTGAGTATAACGCCCCATTCGGTATGTACAGTACTAAGCACCTACAGCAATTAGAGAGACCTCAGAGGTTTCTAACAAAGAAGATCAAGGGCCTCCAGCATGTGCCTTACCTGTCACAATACTCTGTATCATATAGACTTCTTAGGGGAGACTTATGGTTGGCCTACAGAGCAATACAAGACCCAAACCTAATAAACTTACTTCATATCTGTAAATGAAATGGGACTAGGGCTACCTGTTCCAGGGTCCAAAATATGGCCTGTGACTTAAATAGGACATGCTGGAGGGACAGATTTATCACCCAGTGGCTGCCATATCTTTGGAACAGGCTATCAATTCATGTGAAACAGAGCACCTAGTATGTTCAAAGGAACCTGGATGAGTGGATCGGGGCACCATAAATTCTTAATGGGAATAGAGCCCACAACCCTCCTGGACATGGGCAGTCATCACTAAATTCACTCTTGGGTACTGACTAGCATTTCTACGGTATTATATTGGGATGAAACGGCTAGGCTTAAAATGACCTCCAGGTCTATAGCCTAGTGATCCTATGATAAGAAATATTACCAAACTGTTCAATCAGTTCACGCAAAACTAGTTTCTGAAACATCAAAGCAGTAGAAGTGAAAGGAAAAGATGAGAATGGAATGAGTAGCAATATTTGTAAAAAAATTGCCTCAATTTTTAAATTAATTTTACTCTGCTATATATGCTAAAATTACAGGAGCAATCCCATCATCAAATACACAAAGTTGTGTTGCATTTTGTAACCCTGCTTCTTCTTTCGGCTTTCATGCCTAACCGGAGTTAGGGGTCGTCACAGCGGAACTCCGGTCCGCTAATGATTGGCAGTAGATTTTTAAGGTGCCGAGGTGCCAGCCCAACGTTCAATGAAGGCACGCCCATTCATGCATGTCTTTCGAACGCCACTCAACCGCGGGGAGGACATGCAGACGCCACACAGAAGGCACTCCAGCTGAGAATCAAACGGGAGAACCTCTTGCTGTGAGGCGACAACGCTACTGCTGCACCACCGTGGCTTAGACTGCATTTTGTAACCCTATGCAATGAAAATAACTCTTTAAACACAATTTGCCAAATATCTTAAATAGGTCTACTCTCATTACAGTTACATCAGTCCTTGAAAATATAATAAGTGAACCCTTATTCAGTAATGAGCATGTACCTGTAACAAAGTTGAACTCTGACAAATTCAGTACATTTGCTTTCATTATTAAGCTATGAAGGTTATATTCCCCTATGAAAATATCTATTTGTGACATGTCTTCTTCTTCGGCAATGCAATGCAATGCAATGCAAGTTCCATCTTGTATTCATTCAGGAAACATATTCTGTTGTGTGGTATACTGAAACTCAAGCAGATATGCCCTGTTATGAATCAATACAGCCTTGGGCCTCCCTTAACCTCTGTAGCCTAAGTCATAGGTTCATAGGTGTGTACTAGGCTAATGGGCATGGGGCCTTTACAAGCCTAGCCATAGGATTACCCTGGCATCGTGCCACCTGACCTTAGTTCCCACTGCCTCTGTCGAGTAGAGCTACTGCAGTTAATCCCGGGGTGAATTTTCGATTTCCCATCCACGCATCAAGATTTCTCTTGAAGAGGGTCAACGTGGTGCTCTGCTTGACATGTATGGGAAGTCTATTCCACAGCATGGGCAGTCTCTGGGTTATTAACCTGTCCCTCCAGTACATTCTGTTGATTGTGGTACTGTGGTTGAGGTTTCTGGAGTGTGTGGTGTGGAGAGATTGGGATTTCTTTAGCTGTAGCATTTCTAACAGAGCTGGGTCAGACATGGCTTTGTAAGTCAAGCAGAGACTGCCCATTTTAAACCATGACTATAAAGTGTCTATGTGTTGTTGTTGTTTATCTTTTCATATTTTCCCAGTTAGGGGTCGCCAAAGCAGAACTCCAGTCCGCTATTGATTGGTAGTAGATTTTTATGGTGCCGAGTTGCCAGCCCGACGCCCAACCTTCAGCGAAGGCACATTCATTCACACATGTCTTTCGGAGGCCAAGTGTCTATATGTATACCAGCCAAAAGAATGGCAATAATGATGCCAATATTGATAGATATGGATAAATGTGGTTTTGTGGAGGGGAGGCAAACATTTGTCAACATTAATAAATCAATGATAATCCAAAGGGAAGAATATAATAAAACACTGCTGTTGTTAGTGGGTCTTGATGCAGACACACATTCACCAGAGTAAGTTGGGATTTTATGAGTACAGCAATGGAAGCATTTGCATTCCTTATTACAATAATACAGCTAAGAAGAAGGATATATAAATGATTGTAGGCAAGAATTAAAAAGTGATGGTTCACCTCTGACAAGTTGTGCTTGAACAGAGGAACCAGGCAGATGTGTCCTCTTACCCCACTGTTATCTGCTTTAGATTTAGAGCATTATCTGCTTTATATTTGGAGCATTGGCAAAGAAAATAGAGGACTCAGAAATGTAAGGATATAATTGGTATGGTAATCAAGAAAAGTTGGATTTATTTGCAAATAATATTATTTTGTATCTGATAAACTCAGAAAAGGCTATCTCAGTACTGTGAAACATTTTGAGACAATTTCAAGTCCTTCTGATATATAAAATTAATGAACATAAAACAAATGCTATAGCTGTAAAATATGTACCAATACACAAATTGGTTCAGCAATACCCATATTTAAGGGGGCATGATAAGATGAAGCATTCAGGAGTATGGACTGAAAATGTTTCTGATATGGTAGCTGAGGATATGTGGGAAGGGACTAAATAAAATATAATACAAAAACTGAGCAACTGAAAGCTCTTGTTTATGGAAAGGGATAGCTAAGATACAAAAAGTGAAAATGTTTTTTAGTCCCTTTCAGTCCAGAGATGCATGGCTAAACTTATAAAGGCCCTAGTATTTGTTAGCCTGGTACACACCTATGAACCTATAATTTTATATACCGGTCAGACATATTTTTAGAAACCAGAGGAGAAGTTGTGGACAATAATAATTAAAGAGTTGAAAGAATTTATCTGGGAGGAGAAGAGGGCAAAAGTTATGTGAGATAAGCTGAGCCTTCAAACAGAACAAGATGGCTCAGGATTACCTGATTTGAAGGGATGTTTTACAATACAGTTAAGGCTTATATACATGCAGTAACACAAACAGAAATTATAATTCAAAATGGAAACAGATGATGATGAAGCAGGGAGAAGTTCAAGAAATAAAGAGAATGTCGGATTTTGGATGCAGCTCCTTAAGGAGAATAACAACTGCACAGATATTATCTTCATAAAGCAAAAGAAAGTATTCTAATAACCAAGCCAACACACAAATGGAGAAAGGAGATTTTTGCAGTGGGGATGACTGCAAGTAGGAGTATAGAAAATAAGCAAGAGGTGGGGTTGGAATTTACTAGAAAAAACTGTCAAAGGAACCGAGGTAGTGGGAGCAAATAACTAGAGAACGAGTGAGATGAGGCCAAGATGATGTTTAGACTACAGACTGCCTTCCCTGGAAAAGCAATTTACAAGAGAACAATGGGAGGACATATGTATGGCTTCCTAGTATGCAACAAAGTCCTGAAGGTTTACAGTCTTTGCTTGGAAGTGTTTGCTTAGATATTTCTTACCCCAAGCAGACTTTAAAGAAATTTTCCTCAGGTAAATAGCACATTTTGGAGGTGTGATGGGTGAAAATGAGTTGACTAAGAACATGTATTTCAAGAGTATAATAATTTGACAGATTTTAAACAATTCCACACAGTTTTCCGTCAGAAACATCGGGTGAGCAAATGGCTGCTAACTAAGCATATGATTTTCTGAGCTGTGGCACAGGATCTGAATTGCTTAGACATAGTAAGGACCTATTAAATTTAATCCATTTGCTGCTAATCAAAGTGTAAACCAAATATATTTGAAGTACTGATTATTATAAAGGAGATAAAAGAACTAAAGAGGGAGCCTTACAAAAACCAAATTACATAGAAATACATGGAAATTGTTGTTATGATACATGCAGAATAATGTTCAGGAGGAGGAGTGAGGTTTAAGAAAGAGGAATTCGGCAATTTATGTAAAGATGGAATGATGACAATTACAAAGAAAGAAAAGATATGTGATGTATAATGTATGTAAATGGAAAGAAGTCAATATGCATTTCTGTTAACTAATGTTTGCCTATACCGTCTGGCCTTATTTCCTTTTTCTGGGAGACAAAAAATGTTGCTCAGTCTTTCTGAAATCATAGTTCTTGTACAGTTGCGCAACTGTTTGTGAATATGCAACAGATGCAGCTGTGCTTCCCTTCACTGACATTTTGCAAAGAACAGTAGGAACTGAAATGATTTAGTTTCATTGCAAAAGTTACTTTTGGCACAAAATAATTATCTGTTTTACTGATACACCTTCATTATGGAAAATCAAATGAGACAGTTTGTACACAAATACATGCAACTCTGAAATTCTTTTACAAGAAGTAACACCAACGAAAAACAGTGTTTTCAGTTACAGGTATTTTAACTATGCTATCTTTAGGGTGAAAAGGAGGCAAACTTAGCTTCTCCATTGCAAAGTTCAAATCTCAAGGAGCAGAGATATATCATCTAGGAGATCTAAGAAAATAGCGCCATTAAACAACGCCTTGAAAAAAAGAGTGGCTACTTTCTGTGGGGTGGTTGAAAGACAGGCACATGTTGCAAAAATATGAATACTGACAGTTGTATGAGACAAGTTAGACTAAAATAAACAGTTTAAGTAGTTTATAAACCTCGGTAAGAGGCAATGTAAAAGAATTAGATCTTATGTCATAGTCTACCAAGCAAAGATATTCCATTTTTTGTAATGTTTTCTTGTATTAGGACTTCTAGCATCTTTTAAACTGTAAGAACTTCTAATAAAAGGAGCTGCTACAAGAATCAAACGTCATTCTTTCTTACAGACAAATTTTGGGCTTTTGAGACTGAGATGTCATGTCAAATGTGGTCTTCTTCTTGGGTTAGCAATAATTTGTATGAAGATAATGCATGGTGAAAGGAAGATTATGCTCACTAGCAGTGAAAACCAAGGCAGCCTAAACCAAACTGGAGTTATTAAAAATTAGGTTGGCCTTATGCTGTTTAGCTCTGAAAACAAATGTTAAGGTTAAATGTAAAGAATGAAAGGCATACATCAAGTTCCGTCTTGATGGAAGGAAGACGGCATATATCTTCCCAGCTGTTTCCTGAGGCACTGGAGAGAAGAGAATTCAGCTGATTGTCAAAATACGGGCAAGAAAATTTCACACGTGAAAGATCCCACATTTGTGAAACTTAATGAAGAATTCTTGGATCCTCTGTCTTAATTCATGGATCAAAGTCAATATTTTCTACTCAATGCATTTGATAGTTTATTTTTGTATACTTGCAGCATGTTTCTTTTTTCTCTTATTTTCTCTTCTGTCTGCTGCCTGCCCACCATTGTCTCTCATTTTTGTTACTGGCCCTTGTGAGAGGTGTAATATAATGAGAAAATTTTCACTGTTCTTTAACAGAAAAAAGTTGTTTTACTAAAGCTCTACAGGACCAAAATTAAATGAAAAAAGTTGCATTTATTTGGCTTTTTTCAGTGATGTGCAATATATATACAAGAAAACGAGCAGAATGGATTATAACAGGGCATTTGTTATTTTAAAATGTATTACAGTTTAAATTATTCTAATCCTTGCTTTTGACTGTGCAAATGTATGTATTTTTGCAAAACCTAATACATCTTGGAAGTTGTTGTGTTAGGTCACAGGATGATGACTTACTTGGGCATTAACTGCTAAACCTTTCCCTTTTCCTATTGAGCATATAAATCTGAAAACAAGAAAGGCATCTTCTAAAATTACCTAAAGCAACAAGAAATCCTGATTAGGGACTTTATTTGGACTTTGTTTAATTTATGACAGTTAAAAGTAACTGTTACAAAAGTATGGAAACTATACGACTTACTGCTGGAAGTAAAATGTTATTATGGACATAAAGGATGGAAAAAGTACCGGTATACTATATCCTTAGCCAGAAGCAGGAATACTCTAGTTTAGATGCCACACATTTTTTCCTGAGCATTATCTGTCTTTCTAAATGATTTATTTTCAATTTCTTGTGCAATCCAACTGTTTTCATATTCACTTGAAAAAATGTTTACTGTATTTATTTCAAGTAAAGAAGATTACTGCTTATTGCTGAGTGCATGTACATGTGTGCCTACAGCTGTGTGGCATCCAACCATTAAAAAGGGTAAAGGTGAATGCTTACAGCTAACTGCTACCATTTAAATATTTAAAGATTGGCTTATTTTAAGTGTAAACAATAGTGTGTTCTTGTTTTGTTTTATCTGACTAATGGCTGGCAATATACTAAGAAGTTATGTACCTACCATAACGTTCCATGTTAGTTGTCTTCTTCTCGCCTTCTTTCTTGCTGGATGGGTTCGGAGCCAATCCTCGGCTCCGACTCGGCCAATACTAAAGCTCAAGAGCTAATTCCACCGGCTCGAGGCTCCCCTATATCCCACAATGCTAGGCGGTAACTACTCAGATCTCGTTTGATAGCTAGACCAAGCAATTCTAGTCTCCATAGTATGGAGAAGGGTAACCCACCTCTATATAAACCAGAGTGTAAGGTATCCCAGACCTAACAAAAGGGGAAATAGAGGTGGTAGAACATGTGGGAATGAAACTCTTCCAGAGGAAGATCACAAAATGAATTCCTATCGGTCTGTTCAGGCTTGGGGGAAGGAGGGTGGGATGCAAGAAAGAAGGCGAGAAGAAGACAACTAACATGGAACGTTATGGTAGGTACATAACTTCTTAATGTTAAGTTGTCTATCTCGCCTTCATTCTTGCTGGATGGGACCGCGTCCCTAGCACCTTATCCCGGGTGGCCTATCGGAACAGACTCTTGAGAACAGTGGAACCAAAGTTGGCACGGTTTCTGGAGATCATGTCCAATTTGTAATGTGAAATGAAGGTATGAGGAGAAGCCCAAGTGGCTGCTGCACAAATTGATTCTATTGGCAGCCTGTCCTGAAAAGCTATGGATGTAGCTAATGCCCTAGTTGAATGAGCTCTAGGTCTTGAAGGTAGTTTCTGACGTCTGATCTCATAGATGAAGGTAATTGTAGAGGTGAGCCATCTAGAAAGGGAAACTTTAGTAACTGGAAGGCCCAATTTCCCTTCCGCATATGATAGAAAAAGCTGATCAGATTTCCTGAATTGTTTAGTTCTGTCTAAATGATATCTAAGTTGGCGGTGAACATCCAGAAAATGTAGCTTTTGTTCCGACCTGTTGGAATAGTTAGGGAAAAAGACAGGGAGATCAATTGTTTGGTTTAGGTTTGTTTGAGAGGAAACCTTAGGTAAAAAGGATGGATTAGTACAGAGGGATACCCTATCTTTGTGAAACACTAAGTAAGGAGGGCGACTGCACAGAGCATGGAGTTCAGATATCCTTCTCGCTGAAGTTATGGCTACTAGAAAAAGTGTCTTCCATGAAAGCAACTTCAGGGAACATGAAGCTGCTGGTTCGAAAGGGGGAAGGATTAAGGATGCCAGAACCAAGTTCAAGTCCCATTGAGGTGGGGGATCTTTGATTGGAAGTTTGAGAAGAAAAACGCCCCTTAAAAAGGCTTTGTAGAGCTTGTGAGCCATGATGCTAGACTCCGAGACACCTACATGATAATTAGATATAGCAGCCAACTGAACTCTAATGGTAGATGAAGAAGAGCCTAAATGAAAGAGTTCTGCTAGAAAGTCCAGAATAGACTGGATAGGTGCAGTGAAGGGATCTATATTTTTTGATGTTGCCCAAAAGGAGAAGCGTTTCCATTTGCTACTATAAATTTTCCGGGTAGAAGATTTATGAGAGGCTATCAAGATATCTCGGACCGAGCGAGATATTAAGGGAAGCCTGGCTAGGGTCGGAACCGGAGAAACCACGCTGTGAGGTTGAGAGAATGAAGAGACTGGTGCAGCTGGCCCGATTGGTGGGTCAACAGATCTGGCACTGGGTCCAGATGCCAAGGCTGCTCCAAAAGGTAATGATGAAGGAACGGAAACCATATCTGTCGAGGCCAGTAAGGGGCAATGAGGATCATTGTCACTCTCAAGGCGATGGCTTTCTGAATTAGTTGAGTTATCAGTGGAAAAGGGGGAAAGGCATACAGAAGTCCCCGGGGCCAATTGTGGACTAGAGCGTCTCTGGTGGGATGGCCTGGTAATGGGAAGAGAGTGAAGAAGTCGTGACACTTGCTGTTTTGGGGAGTAGCAAAAAGATCGCAGCAAGGCTGGCCCCATCGTTGGAACACTTCTCCCAGTACTGATTTCTTCAGAGACCACTCGTGGGGCATGAGAATTGCCCTGCTCAACTTGTCTGCAATCATGTTGGATTTCCCGGGAATGTGCATTGCTACCAGAAAACGCTGAGAAGAGATCGCCCATTGCCAAAGTCTGAGTGCCTCTCGACATAAGGGGTATGATCTGGTTCCGCCTTTTTTGTTGATGTACGACACTACGGACATGTTGTCCGTCTGAATTGCAATAGTCCCTGTGGGAAGAGAGTCGTGAAGGGCTTGCAACGCTAAAAGCACTGCTCTCATCTCTAAGACATTTATGTGCAAGTGGCACTCGAAAGGTTGCCACGTGCCCTGGACTGTCCTGCCCTGATAATGCCCCCCCCACCCGATCAGGGAGGCGTCTGTTGTCAATGTGGCGACTGGGAGGGGGGAGAGTAAAGGGTCTTCCTTGGAGAACCTGAGGTGATGTGATCCACCAAGACAGTTGATTCTTGCATGATTGAGTCAACAATATGGTGTGGGACATCGGGAGCTGTTGGAAGGACCATTGAGTAAACAGCATCCATTGGAGGATCCTCATGTGGAAGCGAGCTAAGGGGAGAAGGGGGATAGCTGCTGCCATGAGTCCTAATACCTTCAAAACTAGTCTAGCTTTGACTTTGTTGCATTGTAAGAGAAGGTAAACTTGTTTGCGGATGTCTGACACTCTCTGCTCTGTAAGTCTGGCTGAAAGATTGAGTGTGTCTAATGTGGCGCCTATAAAGGTAATAGATTGACAAGACGACAAGGCAGATTTTTCGAAATTTATTGAAATGCCTAGAGTTTGGCAAGTTTGGATAGTGAAGTCCCTGGATAGAAGTAGTTGATGTCTGGTGGTGGCAGTAAGGAGCCAGTCATCTAAATATGGAAACACCTGGAATCCTTGACGTCTCAAGTGAGCCGCGGCCACTGCCATGCATTTGGTAAACACTCGGGGGGCTGTAGTGAGACCAAAAGGCAGGGCTCTGAATTGATAGTGACTGGCTCCCACCCTGAAGCGGAGAAATCTCCTGGGAGCGTCTGTTCATCTTTATATGGTAGTACGCGTCCTGAACATCTATCGAGCACATCCAATTGTCCTGAAACAAGAAGGGTAGAATGGACTGTAGCGTGACCATCCAGAATTTTGTTTTTCTGACATACTTGTTTAAGTTGCTGAGATCCAGTATGGGTCTCCAGTCCCCTATTTTTTTTGGTACCAAAAAGAATTTGGAGTAGATTCCGGATCCTTGTTGGTCTGCTGGGACTGATTGGATAGCTCTTTTTGATAGCAGCTTTGAAATTTCTAGTGCTGCTTGTTCCCTTAGACTGGGTGGAACGCCTGGAAGGGATCCTTTGGGTTGGGATGGAATGTGAATAAAGGGAATTTTGTAACCCTCGGATATGATCGACTGTACCCATTTGTCTTGTGTAAGGGAAAGCCAGGCTTTTGGGTACAGAGATAATCTTCCCCCGACTGCCTCCGAAGGTGGACAGCCGGGCAGCACCTCAGGGATGCTGAAAGGGTTTATCAGAGAAAGTTTCTCTGCTACCCTGGTTTTGCGGACCTCCTCTGCCTCTAGGGCGGTGTCTATTGTTATTCCCCCCTCTGCCTCTAGAGGGGAATCGACCTTGTGCGTCAGATGAGACTCCCTGGGTTTGTTTGCGGAACCACATCTTTCCTCCCCTCTGACCTTTGGGATAAGGCCTAGAAGGGGTAGAAAAACGGACTCAGGAGCCATCCAGGCCTTCCTTGCCACCACTTCCATAAGGGGGTCAAAGGGAGGGGACACCCAGGAGGTAGAAGGGTGAGAGCCGAATGCCTCAAGGTACACTGACTCATCCTCTGAAGGGTTAAGGGCTGGCCAGTTCCCCCTCTGTTTCAGGATCTCAAGGATGTCAGCAAAGGAGACATCCTCAGCGGGGGATCGAGGGGAACCTTCAGATTCCTCTAAGTCAGTGTCAGAGGTGATAGACTCAGGGGAGTCAATGTGCTTCCTCTTGCACTGCCTCTTCTTAGGGGGTTCTCCTATCGGGTCAGGAGAGGCCTCGGAAGAGGAGGAAATTCCCAATGGGGAAACTTGAGGAGTTGGCTCTCTGAGGTCTAAAGCAAGGGTGTGGGTAGAAATCACTGCAGGCACTGATGATGGAGGGGCTGACAGAGCCGACTGTGGGGCAGACACTGGTTCTAGCACGCTCCGCATGACCTCGAAGGCACCACTATCGGGCAAGGCTGGAGGTCCCCTCTCCAAAGAGACCAGGACCCCCCCCCCGGCACTGACAAGGGCGGCTCCGAGGCCGATTTCGGAGCCAAACTCACCAGCGCCGAAGCACCGAGAGGGAGAGCGGGGTCGGACAAGGGTCCGATGCCACTCGCCCCCTCGGAGCCGATGAGGGAAGCTCGGCGCCGAGATTCCTCCAAAGAGGAGAACGGAGCAGACGACGGAGCCGAAAGCGAAGGTAACGGATCTGACGCACCGACAGTCATGGTTCCGAGCTCAAAGGAGTCGGAGGAGGAACACATTGAGGGACAGAAATAGCCACTGACTGATGAGTCGGGCTATGAAGCATTTGGGCCAGTGCCTCGGACTTGAGAAGTCTACTCGCTATCCTTTGCAAATCGTGGTCAGATAGCCTGGAAGACCGTGAGGAATGCGATCTATGGCTCCGCTCCGAAAGAAGAGGGGACCCTGGTGCCGAGTGAACGGAGCCGATGGAGGGAGACCTAGACCTTTTTCTTAAAGGTTGCTCTGATAAAAGTATTGGAGCCAACTGAGTCTTATCAGCCTCGGCTCCGGCCGGAGCCGAGGTAATAGTATGAGGCTTGGAAACATCGGCTCCAGCCGGAGCCGATGTCGAAGCAGTTTTGATGCTTCCAGAGGACGGCTCTGAAGCCGGAGCCGACTGTCTGGAAGTCTTAGAAGGCTTCCCCGACACAGACTGGGTCTGGGGGCCTTCAGGGTTTAATAAGCCACGCAAAATCAATTTATTTTTGCGTTCCTGCAGGACTCTAGGGCTGAAACCATGACACACAGCACATGAGTCCTGCAGGTGCAAAGGTCCCAGGCAATACACACAAGAAGTGTGACCGTCTGTCAGAGACATTTTCTGACAGCACGAATCACACTTCTTGAAGCCCGAGACCTTTGAATCTTTAGACATTGAAAGATTAGTGTTTAATAAAAAACACACACAGACACACAAGCACACCTTAAAACAAAATTATAAAACCAGTCACACAGGAGGACCAGGAAGGGAAAGGGGCCTAAGGCCTAACTTGTAAAAGGGGAATAAAAGGGTCAATTAAACACTAAGGGGGACCCGATTAACTCTAGGAAACTATTAAAACTAAATTTTATACTAAAGGGGAGAAAAATAGGTCTAAAAGGATTATTTTAGAAAATAACTCTACTAACCTGTCAGAGCCGGTAGAAAAAGCACCTCGTCAGCTAAGCGGCAAACGAGATCTGAGTAGTTACCGCCTAGCATTGTGGGATATAGGGGAGCCTCGAGCCAGTGGAATTAGCTCTCGAGCTTTAGTATTGGCCGAGTCAGAGCCGAGGATCGGCTCCGAACCCATCCAGCAAGAATGAAGGCGAGATAGACAACTAAACATCTTAAAGTTTGGGTAAAATGGAGAAACAGTGTGTGTGTGTATGGGTGTGTGAGCAAAATAATCCTGGTCAAATTTCAATTTATGTTAGTAAGGTTAAACTTGAAGGGAACTAGACTTGGTCTGAGATGGGTGAAACCTGGTGATCCAGTGATTTTAATTCTGATCTTTAGCTATGCAACATGCAGGTCATCTTTATGTGGCAGATGCTGGCTATATTATCTAAAGCAGTAGTGCACATTTACCATACACACTTGTCCTTTGTATACTAACTGGTTCCAGTGGTAGGAGTCATACCCACGTTGCTGGTTATGACCCACATACAAATACTATTGTATGGGGTTATAACCAGCAACGTGGTTATGACCCACACACAAATACTACTGTATGTGGGTCATAACCAGCAACATGGGTATGACCCACATACAATAGTATTTGTATGTGGGTCATAGCCAGCAACGTGGGTATGACCCACATGCAAATACTACTGTAGCACTGCAGGAGTAAGAACTTGTAGCTACAGTCCCTCACATATTGTTAGGTAGGTGTAGAATCTTATAAAACAATTTTGGTCACCAAAAAACATGTTTGTCTTTGTAGCCACAAGGGAAAATGCATTATTTATCTGGGTCTATGTTTAATCATTGAACATTTATCAAACTCTAAGCATCGAAACGTTTTTTAATCGAAAGGCCATGTCATCATAAAGATTTACATCAAATGATGATAGCTGGCCAATGTAAAAGAAGCAGGACATAGTACTTAGTTATTGCCAACCTAAGTATAAAAAAAACTGTCCTTTCCCCACTGTAGTACGATGTTGGAGTTGGTATATATAATTAGTGGGGTGTGTGCGGGAGGCACACACAAGGGTATAAGAGAACCCAGGGGTCATTTTATGCCCTTCCAGCTAGTTTCATAAGCAGAACAGAAAAGCATTGGCTCAAGTACATGACAAGACCTTGAATTAATATGTATTCAGTCCAACCAGAAGGAACATGTAAGATCCAAATGTCCATAGTTACAGTCAGAGGAAAAAGAAGTTATGTACCTACCATAACGTTCCATGTTAGTTGTCTTCATCTCGCCTTCTTTCTTGCTGGTTGGGATTGGAGCCGATCCTCGGCTCCGACTCGGCCATCTTCTATAGTTCAAGAGCTGTTTACTGGTTCGTGGCTACCCCTTATTCCATGATGCCTAGCACTAGCTACCCAGATCTCGTTTGAAATAGCTAACCCCAGCCATAGCTATATAATGAACCCCTCCAAGCAAAAGGTTGAGCATACCTGTCATACTCTCTAAGTCAGTAGAGGAAACAAACCAGAAAACACTCAGCCAGTGAAACCTGAACTCCTCTCGGTCCAATAATAGGACAGGGGGATGGAGGGGGGGGGGCACAAGAAAGAAGGCGAGATGAAGACAACTAACATGGAACGTTATGGTAGGTACATAACTTCTTTATGTTAAGTTGTCTATCTCGCCTTTGTTTCTTGCTGGTTGGGACAGCGTCCCTAGCACCTACAATCCTGGGCGGCTCATTGGAACAGACTTTTCAGAACACTGGAACCAAAGTTAGCTCTACTTCTGGAGACCATATCTAACTTGTAATGAGAAATAAAGGTATGAGGTTCGCCCATGTAGCAGCTGCGCAGATAGAGTCCATGGGAAACCTAGACTGGAAGGCTACAGAGGTGACCAAGGCCCTAGTAGAATGACCTTTCGGTTTGATAGACAACTCTTTGTTTCTCAGTTGATAGATGAAGGTAATAACGTGAGACAACCACCTGGATAAGGTCACTTTGGAAACTGGGAGATCTTGTTTGCCCCGAGCATAGGAAAGGAAAAGTTAGTCCAACTTTCTTATATCCTTCGTTCTATGCAGGTAAAAATGCAATTGTCTATGAACATCCAATTGGTGTAATTTGTATTCTGCCTTGTTGGTGTGGTTAGGAAAAAACACAGGGAGGTCTATAGATTGGTTCAGATTATTTTCTGAGCAGACTTTCGGAGGGAAAGAGGGATTAGTCCTCAGAGCAACCCTGTCCTTATGAAAAACTAAGTACAGAGGACGAACACTTAGTGTCTGAAGTTCAGACGCGTCTGGCTGAAGTAATAGCCACCAGAAAGAGAGTTTTCCAAGATAGAAACTTAATAGAGCAGGATGCTGCTGGTTCAAAAGGGGGCATAATTAAAGAGGTTAGTACCAAATTAAGGTCCCAAGGAGGAGGGGGATTTCTCACAGGGGGCCTAAGGAGAGTAGTCCAACTGAGAAAAGCTTTACACAGCTTATGAGACATAATGTTTACATTAGACAACCCAACATGAAAGTTAGAGATGGCCGCCAATTGAACCCTGATTGTAGCAGAAGATGACCCAAAATGAAAAAAGTTCTGCTAGGAACTCCAAGATTTTGTGTACTGGGGCTGAAAAGGGATCTATGTTCCTAGCCTCTGCCCAACAAGAAAAACTTTTCCATTTGCTAGCATAAGTCTTTCTAGTGGCGGACTTGTGAGAGGAGACAATAATCTCACGAATGGCCTGGGAAATGCTGGGAAGCCTGACTAGGGTTGGAAGTGGAGCAATCAAGCTGTGAGCAGGAGTGTTTGGAGGGATTGATGCAGCCAGCCTGACTGATGAATCAGTAGGTCTGGAATCGGATCCAGAATCCAGTGCTGATCGAGAAGGTAATGGTGCAGGAACGGAAACCATATCTGTCAAGGCCAGTAGGGGGCAATGAGGATCATTTTGCAGCCCAACGATATTGCTTTCTGTATGAGTTTTGGAATCAGGGGAAACTGGGGAAAGGCATAAAGAAGTCCCTGAGGCCAATCGTGGACTAGAGCGTCTCTAGGTGAGTGACCTGGAAGCGGAAGAAGGGAGAAGTAGTTGCTGCATTTGCTGTTGAAGGGGGTGGCAAAAAGATCGCAGCAAGGCTGTCCTCATTTGCGGAAGATCAGATACACAACTACCTGATTCAGAGACCACTCGTGAGGCATGAGAATAGCTCTGCTGAGCCTGCCCGCTATGACGTTGGACCTCCCAGGGATGTGCGTCGCAATAAGAAATCGTTGGGAGGAGATCGCCCACTGCCAGAGTCTGAGTGGTTCTCGACATAGGGGGTAGGACCTAGTTCCGCCCTGCTTGTTGATGTACCACACCACTGACATGTCCGTTTGAATTGCAATGGTCCCAGAAGGGAGAGAGTCCTGAAGAGCTTGCAACGCTAGGAGCACGACTCTCATTTCTAAGACGTTTATGTGCAGATGGTACTCGTGAGACTGCCAAGTGCCTTGGACTGTCCTGCCCTGATAATGCCCCCCCCCCCCACTCTATCAGGGAGGCATCTGTGGTCACTGTGGCAACTGGAGGGGGATGAATGGTCTGCCCTGAGACATTAGTGGGGAGACCATCCACCAGGAAAGGTGCCTTTTGCATGTTTCTGTAATCATGATCATGTGAGACATGGGCAGCTGTTGAAAAGACCACTGTGTGAACAGAAGCCACTGAAGAATTCTCATGTGAAAGCGGGCCAGAGGGATTCGAAGAATTGCCGCTGCCATGGAGCACAGAGTTTGAAGGACCAACCTGACTTGAACCCTTTTGCACTGCATTAGAATTTGTACTTGCTGTCAAATTGTGGTCACCCTGTCTGGCATTAGCCTTGCAGACATACTCCTTGTGTCTAAGTCTGCTCCTATATAGGTAATAGAGTGACAGAGCAACAAGGCAGATTTTTCGAAGTTTATTGTAATGCCTAGCTGGCAGCAAATTGTGATTGTGTAGACCTTGGCTTGTAGTAGTTGATGCCTGGTAGTAGCAGTAAGGAGCCAGTCATCTAGATATGGAAACACCTGGAATCCTTGACGTCTCAGGTGAGCCGTGACCACTGCCAAACATTTGAACACCCTGGGGGCTGTGGTGAGACCAAAGGGCAGAGCTCTGAACTGGTAATGACTGGCTCCCAGCCGGAAGCGAAGGAATCTCCTGGAGCGCCTGTCCATCTTGATGTGATAGTACGCATCCTGGAGATCTATGGAGCACATCCAATTGTCCTGACCCAGAAAGGGTAGAATGGACTGTAGCATGACCATCTGAAACTTTATTCTTTGAACAGACTTGTTTAGTCTGCTGAGATCCAGAATCGGTCTCCAGTCCCCTGTCTTTTTTGGTACCAAAAAGAACCTTGAGTAAGTTTCGGATCCATGTTGGTCTGCCGGGACTTCCTGGATGACTCTTTTTTTCTAGCAGTTTTGAAACTTCTATAACTGCTTGGTCCCTCAGATTGGGTGGAACAACTGGAAGGGATTTGCTTGACGGTAAGAGGGGTTGAAAGAAGGGAATTCTGTAACCTCTGGATATGACTGAGTGTACCCATTTATCTTGCGTTAAATTCTGCCAGGCTTTTGGGTACAGTAATAGTCTTCCCCCGACTGCCTCCAGAGGTGGGCAGCTGAGCAAACCTTCAGGGATGGTGGAAGGGCTTCTCAGGGAAGGATTGTCTGCTGTCCTGGTTCTGCGGACCCCCTCTGCCACGAGGGCGGCATCGGTTGATGTTGTTTCCTCCCCTGCCCCTGGAGGAAAAATCGCTATGTGTGTCAGGCGGGTCTCCCTGGGATTTTCGGAACCACATTTTACCACTCTTCTGACCCTTGGGGTATGGTCTGGAAGGAGTGGAAAAATGGACTCCCGCGGCAGAGAGAGTCTTGCCTTCTTGTTCACACCTAGTCAGAGTGTCTTTCACCTGTGGTCCAAAGAGAAAGGAACATTCAAAGGGGGTGTTGGTGAATGACGCTCTAAAGCGTTCCGCAAAATTACACAGTCGCATCCATGCGTGTCTCCTAATGGCCACACCTGTACCTGCGGCTCTACTCGCACCATCGGCTGCATAGGAAATAGGCCTCATTGAGGAGTTAACTACAGAATTAAGGGTCGCCAGCTGAAAAGCCACTTTAGCTTGAGCCCCTTCAGCTGATGGATCCTGAAGGGTATCTCCGAGCTCTTTAAGGAGATCCCTCTGAAGCCAGGTAAAATGGCATAGGTAATTCAGTGACCTCATAGAAAAGGTCACTGAAGCAAACATTCGCTTCCCATATCTATCCACAGTCCTAGACTCCTTGTTAGGAGGATGGACAGAGGAAGAAGTTTCTGCTAATTCCTTTTTAGTGGCTGCTGCTACCACCATGGCATCTACGGGAACACCCTTAGTAAGGAACTGTTTATCAGGGGGTGCAGTGATAAACTTGCTGGGTCTCCTCGGGGTTGGTTACACTGTATCCAAGGCTGACCAAGCCCTTCGAGCCACCACTGACATTAGTGGATCAAAAGGCGGAGACACCCAGGAGGTGGAAGGTTGGGAACCGAACGCATCCAGGAATACAGATTCGTCCTCGGTAGGGGCTAGGAAAGTCCAGTTCCCCCTCTGCTTAAGCATTTCTAGGATGTCTGAAAAGGAAACATCTTCAGAGGGGGATCTCATGGACCCTTCCGATTCATCCAAATCCGTATCCGAAGTGACAGACTCAGGGGAGTCAATGTGCTTCCTCTTGCACTTCCTTTTCTGAGGGGGCTCCTCTGAATGATCAGGAGAGGCCTCAGAAGAAGAGGAAATACCCAATGCGGTGCTCTGGAGCACCGGTTCCCCACGCTTGGGGTCTGGAGGAGGGGCAGAGATTGACGCAGGCACTACAGGGGATGGAGCCAGTGGGGTCGAAAGTGGAGCTGACTCAGAGGCCAGTACACTGCTCATGACATCGAAGGCGTCCCCACCACGATGCAGAGAAGGCTCAGGTTCCAAGGAAGCCGGAATCCTCCTCCGCACCAAGGGAGACAGCTCCGAGGCCGATGTAGGAGCCGAGCTCACCTGTGCCAATGCTCCGAGAGGGAGAACGGGGTCCGACAAGGGTCCGATGCCACTCGCCCCCTAGGAGCCGATGAGGGAGTCTTGGCGCACAGATCCCTCGACAGACGGCACCATCGAGGGGATCGGAGCCGATGACAGAACCGAAGGGGAAATCATTATCGGTGCCGACTGTTCCACGATTCAAACCCCAACAAACTCCGGCTCCGAGCTCAATGGAGTCGGAGGAGGAACATTGATGGAAGCAGACAGAGCAGACACCTGTTGAGGAGGGCTGGACAACATTTTGGCCAGTGCCTGCGACTTCAACAACCTACTGACTACTCTCTCCACATCGTGATCCGAGAGCCTAGAGGACCGAGAAGAGTGGGAGGATCTGTGACTGCGGTCACTCTGCAACAGGGGAGACCGAGGGGCCGAATGTATGGACTCTAGAGACGGGGACCTCGGCCTCTTGTGGGTCTGCAACAGCTCCGAAGGTACTGGTGGAGCCGACGGGGAGGTAGTCTCCTCGGTTCCAGCCGGAACCGAAGTAGTAGGTAAGGCTTGGGCCAATGACGGCTCTGAACTGGGAGCCGACGATTTGGTCAGAATAGGAGATTTCACTGGCTGAGTCTTGGCCGGTGAATCCTGGGGCTTAAGGAGACCCCTCAAAATAAGCTTATCTTTGCGCTCCTGCAAAACCCTTGGGCTGAATGCATGGCATACAGAACAAGAGTCCTGGAGGTGCACTGCGCCTAAGCAATAGACGCAAGAAGGGTGCCCATCTGTCAGAGACATTTTCTGACAGCATGAGTCACACTTCTTGAATCCAGACACCTTGGATTCTTTAGACATATCCAACTAAGATACTACACCTACACTGAAATGTTTCTGGCCAAAGGCCGAACAGCAAAAAACTAAACAGACACTATCACAAAAAAACAAACAAAAAAAACATACAGAATACTACAGGTAAAGATAGTTTTTTTTTTTTTTAAAGAATTAGGAAGCCTCTAACTTAAACAGCTACCTAAGAAATAGAAAAAAGAAAAGGTTTAAACTAAAACACTACAAGGGAAAGTAGGGGGGAGGGGGAGAATTCTCTAATTTAAATGAGCTCTAAGGGAAAACTACAATTACACTAAACAACCACAAACTAGTTAGCGACTATAATTAAAACAATAAACTATCAGAAAAACTCTAATCTGACAGAAAAAGTAGTGTAATAAAACTTATACGAGCCTGAGCCAGTAACAACGAACCTCGCAGCTGAAGCGGCAAACGAGATCTGGGTAGCTAGCGCTAGGCATCATGGGATAAGGGGTAGCCTCGAGCCAGTAAACAGCTCTCGAGCTACAGAAGATGGCCGAGTCAGAGCCGAGAATCGGCTCTGATCCCAACCAGCAAGAAACGAGGGCAAGACAGACAACTTAACATCAAAAGTTACAAGAGGGAGCTAATAAAATGAACACAGTAATAGTGGGTTGTTTTGAAACTGCAGATGCTCAATGTTTCATCATAAAGGCCTGTATACTATCCTTGCAGAGGATAGAAAAGCTAATGCTAACAGGGATACTGCATCTGATATTATTGTTAGGCGGGTAGTGGTTAAGGAGAAACACTACCTGCCTGTGCAGTTACTCTAGTTAGGGCAACCGTAGAGAAACCTTTTCAGGTCCCACTAGGCAGGATTAATTTGGCTGGGAAGTGAGACAAGTTAGTGGGAGTGTCTGATGATGTTTCTGCAGATGTTGCAATAGGTAATGGAAACTTGTTAACATAGCAGACTGTGTACACATGATTACAGGCACCCAAAAATAGGGGCAAGCATATGGAAATGGTAAAAGAGGTGATACCCAGGTATTGCCTATGCCTCCAACACAGGATGGTAAAGTGGCCACTGCATAAGACAAGCTATGTGGTAGTTATAAACCTGAACTGGAGCTACAGCCATCAAAAAGTATTGGAATTCCTCTGAACAGAGTTACTCCATAGGAAGAAATGGCTGAGAACAGTGAACCAAAATGAGAGACACTAGTGTTGAAAAAATATTGTAATTCCAATAGAAAAATATTAATGATGAGAACAAAGACAAAACTTATGGCAGGTACAGGTGTCACACCCCATGACTCCTGACTTAACAAAAGTTGAGAGAGAGATCCAAGGCGATACTAATACTCAAAGGAAGAGTCAGTCTATGTAGTTTAAAAGGAGACTGTAGTAGAGAAAGTGAATTCCCGCAGAGGGGTCAGAATAAGAAGAGATACAGTAATGGGTAGTGATAAGTATTTTCTAGCCATATCCCATAATATTTACTTTGGTGGGTGATATGAGCAAAAAGCATACAACACTGAGGCCTATACAAAATATTTATTGGCTTGACATTACAAAAGAGAGAGGTACCATAAAAGCTTGTTAGCAATGTCAGACGGTTGGTAAGGCATGAAATAAAGCTGGGATGTACCCATCTGGTAAAGTTCCACGTAAACAAGGAGACCTGACAGTCAAAATGGCAGAGTTATCTAATAGTGCATAGAGATTACAGAAAAATGGCAAAAGTGATGTACCCTATCACCAAAAACACTGGAGTCTTTCAAAATAAGTAATTGGGTGAGTGTGACATGATATGTACTTTTTACCCCAAGCTTCATTTCTTAAGGATCTCTCAAACAACACAGTTTACTCTTAGAAGGAGGGAGGTGTGTGAGGACGGCTGTAATAAAATGGGAAAATGTTATTCTTTCAAAGAAAATCGCAAAGGACTTCTACTAAAGCTGCTTGGAATCAATATAATGTAAAATAAGTTACATTAATTATACTTCCATTATCAGTAATGTTTAGTATAGAAAAGAACATGTGCAAAATGGTATATGGCACATTTGCCATTGTGGCTCTGCAAATATGTGTAGCTTTTCATTTTTTTTTTAAATTGTTGAGTTAGGTCACATGACAATGTATTCTTCACACAATAGCTGCTAAATCTTTTCCCCTCCCTTTGAACATGTAACTGTGAAAACGGGAAATACATCTTCTAAAATTCAAAGTAAAGCCACAAGAAATTCTGCTCTGGGCCTTAAACAGATGGACTAACTATCTGTTAATTTAAATCAGATAAAAGTAATTATTACAGAAATTACAGCAGTTAAATTTGTAAGTTACACTTGGAACCAGATCTCAACTCTGCTGCCTGTAAAGATTCTAAAATACTGCTATGTTTTTAAAAAGAAGAACAAGTAAGAGCACAATATACCTTTAGCAAGAAGCAGACATTGTGTAATTCATATGTTAGTCTACTTCTGCCCATTATCAGTCTTTCTGAATAATTTATTTTCATTTTTTTTATTTTCAAGCCTTTTACTGATTACCTTTACCTTATTTATTTCTAGTAAGGGTTTTATTAGTTTAACTGCTTGTGGCTGACTGTTTATTTACTGACTAAAGGGTTTATGGATATTTCATGTACCTACAACTGACTAACATCGTATAATTAAGAATGGTGAGTGCTCAGAGGCTATTGCTACCATTTGCTTATTAAAGGGTGGCGTATTTTAACAGCAAAAAAAAGAGGTGTTATTGCTTTGTCAGATTTGATTAATGGGTGGAAGTACATTTTAAAGATTGGCAAGACAGAGAGTCAGTGCTGCAGATTCACCATTTACCCCTCCATTCTGAGAAATAGTGTGTGCGTACGTGTGAGCATGCAAAACATTTCTGGTCAAGATAGTTCTAATACTAAGAGTAGTAAATGGGTAATAAAAAATTTCAACCATACTTAAATATGCAACAAATGCATGTAACTTCATTCTGGGTATACTGCAGGTGCCAAAAGGAGCATACATCTAAGACTGAAGAAATATTAACTCCATAAACTTTAATCATGCCTTGACTTAGGAATAGGGTCCACTCCTGTCAAGGTATTAGAAATCCTAAACATTTGGAGAAATTAAAAAAAGGCAACAGGTGCAGTCTGAGGTGGGTGCAATCCTGAGAAGGCAGTGATTTTAAATATAGTCTGTAACAGATGTTGAGCATTACAAGGGGTAGTAGTGTACATTTATCATATACCCTAAAATCCAAATGCTACTGGTACTAGTGGTGGGAGTTGTACCACATTTTGCTAGCATTTTTACACATTCAAATATCAGTGGGAGTGGTGTGGCATTAAGAACCTGTAGTCCCTGTCTATCACATATTAATTGGTGGCAACAGATGAAATTATAGATCTGTTAATCACAGCCTATTCCCAATTTCCAATTGCAGCTTTTGTCATGTGAGAATGCCTGACATATCATTATGAGTTCTGCTGTGCGTGTACATATTCTTTGGATATAGTATGTTTGCAGCATGGTGGGCACATGTACTTGACCTTGTTGCTGCTCAGTATTAAACCCATCTTCTACCAGGTGTGCCTTTTCACAGGTTAGACTGCCATACATCTCCTCCAGATTGCTGAGACAGTCAAGGGTTATTAACTCTTAACTTTCCCATTTGACTCCATCAGCACATATGCAAATAATCAAAGCTAGAACATCTTGGTAATGATCAGAGCCTTATGCCTCTGTGCTACAACGTTGACATATACTTGAAACATGACATGTTAGCAGTTGGAGGCTGCTTTTCAAATCCCATTCCCAAATCTAATATGTTTGTTTGTAAAACTGAGAGTTTCAGAATAATCTTCTGCTTTAGATTTAGCAAGTCTTAAGATGGTAGGAGACAGCTGCAGTTTACTATCAATTTTTCAAACGGAGATGCTCTGCAGATGGACAATTCGAAACTGGAATATTCGAATGTCCATCTTACTGAACATCTCCGTGTTCGAAAGTTTATATCAGCAATGGAGATCGTAGTACAGTATGGTGTGGAAACTCATCCATTTCCTCACTGTAGTACAATCTCGGAGATGGAATAGGTTTACTATCAAATGCTTGAAACTTACAACTGGGAACGGTGGTTTCCACGACGCATATCCTTGACTCATAAATATTAAGTAGGTCCTAAGGTCGACGCAGCATGATCGACAACGTTCTGTTGATATTAATGTTGGCAGCTGCCATTACCAACCATGCTTCGTGTCCCTGCCTTGTGTACATCTTTCTTAACGGACGTACACATGAACGTTGACATTCCGACTGTCGCTCCTACCATGTTTGAGCAGGAGCCTGTCGTGTAACTGAATTTCGACATTTTGATTGTAAACCGATGGAATATATAGTTAGCAGGGGGTGTGGGGGGTGCAGTCCCCCTGCAAAAATGTGATGTGAGGTATAGGAGTTTCATTTACATGAGTTCCTATATGGACATCATGCGATCTTTTCGGACACAATGTCGAATCTGCCAAATTCGATCAGCTGATTCGACATTGTGCCTTAGCAGTGATGTTTTTTTCATTGTTGTGAGTCGGTCTTGTGAATGGTATTTATTTTGACATTCGCAAAAATTATAGTAAACAGACAGCTGCCTATGGCATCCAATTTGTTCAATAACTCATCTGGTTGGTTTACTGTCAGTCTACTGTGAAAAGTTCAGTTTTACCTAAGTGTTTTGTTTTGCAAACATATATATTACTCAGTCAGTTGTCCGTATTTTATTTACTAGAATTGATACATTATTCTATGTAGCCTTCCTGTATAGCCATTCTCATTACTGCAGTACTGCAACAGTAATCCCAGCTGATGGCTGCATTATTCTTTCAACATCTTTTAACCATTTTGATTATATGTGGAGAATTTTGCTTCTGTATGTTAATCCTAGAGATGATTTACCTATAAGAGAGATAATTGGACATGTGAACTTCCATAATGGTGTTACTTGTGTAAATGTTTAACTTTAAATGGATGTTTTATCAGTCTTAAGAGTCACTTGTACAGTGTAGCAGTTTCTACTTTTATTAACTCACAGAAAATTATGATCCCTGGGATGACCATATTTAACAAGTCTGATGTTTTTATGAATTACATTTTCTGCTTGAGTGTTCCTCTGGAGAATGGCTAGTCTTTGACATTTGTTCAATGGTACTTTCTTACAACAGTCTGAGCAGCACTGTTCCCTATTTGCTTGGTTTTATACTGTCTGGCCAATAGAAAATCTTGCAAAACTCTGGAGAGAGAGTGTTTCAAGGCCCAACTCTGACTTGTGTGCAGAACTAGGTTTTGATAGCTTTCTTGTTCTTGTAATGAACTGGGCTACTGGAATCTCAATGATTTTGGCTGGATTACTTTCACTGCAAGTAAGTTTGAAGGCCTTATGTTTTTATTAAGCCGTAGCTATACTTGTGAGCTTGATTTCCTTGTGTTTGTATTTTTGTGTTTAATAAAATCAGATCATTAGTTACAATAATCACAATATTTGGTTTAATGATGTTTAGAGTATGTCTAAGGAAAATTACAAATTGTTAATGAGTGTGAGGCACTACACAGATGAAATTATTTTGGTGTTAAAGCAAGGTGTGAAACAATTAAAGCAGCAAGAACAGCTGAGAAAAGCCTGCTAGAAATATTGACTCTATATGGGAGTCTTGTGTGCTTACAAAAGTATACAAGAAGGCCAGCGTTGGTCTTAATAGGAATGAGATACTGCCAGTGAAACTTATGGTTTGGAATGAAGACAGATAAAATGGTAGAAACTTAAATGTTACAATTTCTGTTACAGTGCCCCTCCCCAAAGAAGATTCATACACTGTCTTCATTCGGTGCTCAGGAGAGACCTTCCCTGAACATTCATAAATGTTTTCCTTCAGACACATCCTCTTGCACCATTTCATTTAAAAAGTTATTGGTATTACTAGTCCTCCAAAAGTTTTATGCCAAGTGACATCAGGCCCCAACCCCTTCCATGCTTTTAGTTTCTGAGATTCCTTCAGGATGCTTTCGGTTCTGAATGGATTATGTTTTTTCTTATTATCCTGCCACATTTACAAGCGATTTACCATTTGATGTACTGTATCTAAATAAATCTCATCTCCACTCTCCAAACTCCCTGAATCGAAGTCCTGGAAAAGTTTTGTATTTATTGCTTTTGCAAATGCAGTGATACAAGCTGTTTTTCATCCTTGAAGCATTTCTTGGTTTTCCATACAGTTGTGTACATTTACAAGTTGCAAGATAAATTAACCACTCGGATGAACAAGTAATGAATTCATGAACCTCAAATAGCTTGTGGATATTAACAGATGTAAAATTGTTAATTTTGATAACATAAATACAAAATACACAATTCTCAAAAGGAAAACAATCAAATTCTGGGGGATATGATGAGATTTATATTTTGTTTTATATCCTTTGGGATATATGGCATGATGTTTTTGTATTTAAACATGCTGTTTCTCCATTTATTTTCCCAGCAATGGAAGTATAAAATGTGGAACTAGATGATTATTCTTTATGCTGAAGGTAAACATGGTCTGTGTGTTATCGAGACAGCATAACAGTGCAATAAAAATATTAGTTTGCGTTTCTGGGTGATGTGTATTTTGTTTGTGCCTTTTTCTTACAAATGCCCCCTTTTTGACAAGTTCTTGTGCATGGGCTATGTTGGATTTGAAATATAACAAAAATATAAAAACAGACTTTTTAAAAAAGAATGCTTTTTATAGAGTCACACTAAAAAGTAAAAAATAAGAAGAAGGGTGAAACCTTTGCAAAAGAAATACAGACAAATTGATTTCAGAAAAACCTTTGAGATTGGTTTTGCTAATTGTGACAATGAGGTATCAGAAGTAGTAGCAGGAATCAGGAAAACCAACCTCAAATGCTTTTCTAAAATCAGTTTGTCTGTGTTTCTTTTGCAAAATTTTCACTCTTCTTCTTCCTTATTTTTTTACTTTTCAGAGCAATTCAATTAATTTTTTTTTAATCTTTGTTATATTTTTATTGTTTTACTTTTTAGCCTTTAAAGTACATACAGAAGGAACACAAGGGAGACTGGTAAGGCCATATGTCTTCTGGAGCCTTATCCTCTTAAATTATAACTTTTTCTCAGTGAAAAGTAAGGAAAAACAACTAGACATCTGAATTTATAACTGTAATTGCTTCAACTAAGGGTACAGATGTAACAATATAATACTGTGTGTCCAAAATGTGTTTTTAGGCACAGAGAACATTCCTGGGGCCAGGACTTTAAAAATGCTTTAATATTAAGCAACTGCAAGTCATGGGCATTCCTGAACTCAGCAGCTCAGGCAGTGCTGACCCCAGCACAGATTTTCACTATTACCAAGCCAGATGACATCTAACATCAGATGCAAACCTGTTTTGTATTGCCCTTGGTCAGTTCAGTTTGCTACATCTTGACTGCAGTTCAGAGACAGACTACATTCTTATTTATAAGCACATACCTAACTGCCACTGTAGCAGTGTCTTGCTATACTGTATTGATTTTCACAGTACTCCCTACACTATTAAACCAGTGAATTAAGCCTCTTATAATACTACAAACATAGCAAAATATTTACTAACTATAACAAATTTCAAACTGAGGTCAAACCAACAGCTTTAATTGAAAGGCCATACTGGAGGATGAGAGCCGATAAAGTTTACATTCTAGTCCCAAATGGCTTAATGACAAAGACATACCACACACATTTAAATATTTCAGTCACAGATATGCATATCTGTCAGAAACCAAGTGTGAGCAAAAGAGCCACACATCTGGCTGATGTCTTATGATGTGCAGCAATTTTACATTTTACAGATCATAATCCATTAAAATAGGCCTGTAGTTGAGAAAAATACACTGTAACCTTAACAAGACAGTAGAATATAGGGTACATGCACCACAACCCTAAGACGATGCTTTCAAAATGGGAACTGTGATGTTATATCATACCAAACTATCAGAATACCAAAGAGACCCTTTTATCATCCTGAATCCACTGTAAGCATAGGGCAAGATTTTTTCTCCAGCTTGGTATCTTGAATCAACAAACAAATACAAGATGGCTTGAAAAGCCAAACAAAATGTAGAATTCCAAGTGACTTTCAGGGTATAGTCTACGGAAGTGTAGGCTATGTGCTCTTGTTGCAAGAGCTGCTGCTGTGTAATGCATGTGAGAAGGATGGCCACTCACAAGCTCTGTGCTCCATTAGTTTTCGTGGGGACAGAGCATACCTCTCAACATTTTACAGCAAGAAATCTGGACAAAGGCATACAAAATGGAGGGACAAAGGTCCACAATTAGTGACAGTTTTTAAATATTGCTCTTACAAACTTAGAAAGTTGACAAATTAGCATGAATTTTATAAAAGAAATAGTGTCTAAAAAAAAGAAGTTATGTACTCACCATAATGTTCCATCTGAGTAGGTAACTTCATTTGTCTGCAACCTGTGGGTATCGGATCCGTCCTCGGATCCGAGCCGGCAGCTTTACCTAGCTAAAAGATCCGAGCTCCTAGCTCCTCCGCCTACCCATAATCCCCTGCTACACATCCCCCATCCTCAGATCGAGTTTGCCTATAAAGACTCCACAAGACCCTCGAAAGAGGCCAGTATCCTACTGCCTAACAGAATGAGCAATCCTATCCCATGCTTAAGAAGCACGAGACTGGTTAGGGGGAATGGAGGGGGGGGGGTCGGTTGCAGACAAATGAAGTTACCTACTCAGATGGAATGTTATGGTGAGTACATAACATCTTTATCTGAAGTAGTTAACTTCAGTTGGTCTGCAACCTGTGGGACAGAGTCCCCAGCTACCAAGAAACCTTGGGCGGCCCTCAAGGAAGAATATTCTGGAGCAACACGGAGCCAAAGAAGCCCTACTTCTGGATATCATATCCAATTTATAATGGGAAATGAATGTATGAGAGGAGGACCAAGTAGCTGCTGAACATATGTCGTCTATAGGGACTCTACACCAGAACGCTGCAGAGGTAGCTATGGATCGGGTTGAATGAGCATGGATTCCCAAAGGTTTGTTTGAAGCTAAATAGGCCTGAATGATGCATTGTGAAATCCAGTTGGCTAATGTAACTTTGGTAATAGGTTTACCTAAAGAAGACTTGGCAAAGGACACAAACAACTGATCAGATTTGCAGTTGGTTGCTGTCCTGTGCAAATAAAAACGCAGTTGTCTATGTACATCCAATTTGTGTAATGTGTATACCCCTTTGTTCTGGAAATTGGGGAAAAACACTGGCAGATTAATAGACTGATTAATATTTGACACAGAGGCAACTTTAGGGAGGAAGGAAGGATAAGTCCTGAGAGAAACTCTGTCCTTATGAAATATCAGGTAAGGGGGTTTCATACAGAGGGCTTGAAGCTCAGACACTCTCCTGGCTGAAGTTATTGCAATCAGGGGCTGTTTTCCAAGACAAAATATTTCAACTGAGCAGAAGCAGCTGGTTCGAAAGGAGGGCACGTCAAAGCCTGTAGGACCAATGTTAAGTTCCATGGTGGGACCGCAGACTTAACTGGCAGTTTTAACAGAAAGGCACCTTTTAAAAAAGTTTTGCAAATCCTGGTGGAAGCCAGTGATCCTACATCATCCCCAATGTGAAAATGAGAGATGGCTGCCAACTGTACTTTAACCGTAGATGCACTGGCTCCCTGATGAAAGATATGGGACAGAAAATCAAGAATCGTCGGAATAGGGACAGTAAAGGGGTCTAAGCCCCTGTCTTTGGCCCAGATGGAAAAACATTTCCATTTACTACTGTAGATTTTTCTGGTAGAAGGTTTGTGTGCTGCTACCAGAATAGCTTTCACTGGTGACGAGATACCGGGAGTCTTTGCTATCAGTGGAACTGCATCAACCAAGCCGTGAGCTTGAGGTTGCCCAGGTTTGGGGGTTGTAATCCCGCAGGATGAGAAATTAGATCCGGAATGGGATCCAAGATCCAAGTAGGAACTACACTGTGAGACCGCAGGTAAAGGAACAAGATCTGGCGAGGCCAGAATGGGGCTATGAGGATTATCTTGCTCCCCAACTGATGAGCTTTCTGCAGGAACTTCGTCATGAGCAGAAGCGGGGGATAAGCATAAAGGAGACCGGGGGGCCAAGCATGAACCAGAGCGTCTCTGGGGCTCTCCCTTATTGGGGGAATTAGAGCGAAACATTCGCTGCACTTTGTGTTTGATGGAGAAGCAAAAAGATCGCAGCAAAGTAGACCCCATTTGAGGAAGATTTGTTTTGGTACTAACGGGTTTAGAGACCACTCGTACGGTGTGAGGATCAAGCGACTCAGCTTGTCCACTAGGATGTTGGTCCGGCCCAGAATGTGCATTGCTACCAGAAAGCAGTTGGTGGAGATCGCCCATTTCCAAACTCTCATAGCCTCTCAGCAAAGGGGATAAGATGTGGTTCCTCCCTGTTTGTTGATGTACCAGACTACAGCCATGTTTGTCTGAATTGTAATAGTTCCCGGAGGAAGAAGGTCTTGTAGGGCTTGCAACGCCAGAAGCACCTCCCTCATCTCCAGAACAATGATATGCAGAATGGTCTCTGAAGGAGTCCACGTGCCTTGGACGGTTCTGCCCATAGCATGCCCCCCACCCGAGGCGAGAAGTGTCCGTGGTCAATGTGGCTTGGGGCTGAGGCATGACAAACGGTCTCCCCTCTCGCAGCTCCTGAGAGTGAAGCCACCAGAGAAGGGAGTCCTTGCAAACCCTGCTCAAGGGAATTGGTGTGTTCAAGGGGTGCAGTAAAAGTGACCATTGGACCTGAAGAGTCCACTGAAGAATTCTCATGCGCAGTCGCACAAAGGGCGACAGACCGATGGCTGCCGCCATGGAGCCCAAAGCTCTCAGGACTAATTCCGCAGGTGGGGCTGGGGACTGGAGAATTGCCAAAACATGAAGAGACAAACTGCGCAACCTGTTTGTTGTTAGAAAGGCCTTGGAGTGGCGTGTATCTATCTTGGCCCCTATAAATTCCAGAACCTGCACAGGATGAAGGAATGATGTTTGAAGGTTTACAGTAATACCCAGACGCTGAGTAAGAGCCAGGGTATAATCCCTGGCAGAGCAGAGCTGATGCCTGGTGGAGGCGGTGAGGAGCCAGTCGTCCAGGTACGGAAAGACCTGAATGCCCTGAAGTCTCAGGTGGGCTGCGACCACTGCCATGACCTTGTGAACACCCTGGGGGCTGAGGTGAGGCTGAATGGAAGAGCCCTGAACTGATAGTGAATGGCTCCCAGCCGAAAGCGGAGGAACATCCTGGATCGTCTGCCCATTAGAATGTGGTAGTACGCATCCGTGAGGTCTATGGAGCACATCCAGTCATTCTCCCGTAGGAAGGGGAGAATAGATTGCAGAGTGACCATCCGGAATTTCTCTTTGGGAATGAACAGGTTTAGAGATGAGAGGTCTAGGATAGGCCTCAGTTCTCCTGTCTTTTTTGGCACTAAAAAGAATCTGGAGTAATTTCCCAATCCAGACTGGCCTGGGGGGACGTGCTGGATAGCTCTCTTTTCTAATAGCATTGAAATTTCTGAAGCTGCTGCCTCCCTTTGATCGGGTGGGACATCGGGGAGGCGTTTCACAGGAGGGGGAAGACTCAGAAAGGGAATGGAATAACCTCTGGATATAATTCGGAGCACCCACCGGTCCGTAGTAATGGACTCCCAAGATTGGAGTTGCTCTGACAGACGCCCCCCGACTGCATCCAGGTAGGGACAGTCGGGTAAGCCCTCAGGGCTGTTGCGCGGGCCTCTCTGAGAAAGGTTCTCGAGACCCGAGATTCCTCAGCCCCCCTCTGCCTCTGGGCCGGCGTCCACCTTGTCCTCCTCTGCCTCTGAAGGACGAGGGGTATGAAGCGGGATGGGACTGCTGTGATTTCCGGAACCACATCTTCTTTTGTCCCCTCTGGTTCCTCGAGAAGGACCGTTGGGGATTAGAGAAGTGGAACCCGAAGGCAGACAGCGTCTTCCCATCTTTCTCGCTTTGGACCAGCGTGTCACAGACGGTCTTGCCAAAGAGCGTAAAACCGTCAAAGGGCGTATTCGCGAAGGATGCCTTGAAGGGTTCTGCAAAATCGCAAAGGCGGAGCAAGGCATGGTGCCGCAGAGCGATGCCTGCTCCGCTGGCTCTAGCCGCTCCCTCCGTGGCATGGGAGAGTAGCCGCATAGATGTGTTAGTAATAGATTTAAGAGTGGCCATGCGAGTCGAGGAGGTGCGTTTGTCCTCGGCCGCCATGGACTCCGGGGGGGCTCCAGCGTATTCCTTAATCAAGTCTCGTTGGAGTCTGATGACGTGTGCCATATAGTTCAGCGCCCTCACAGAGAAGGTAGCCGAAGCAAACATCCGCTTTCCAATGCAGTCCAACGTCCAAGATTCCTTATCTGGAGGGTGGACCAAGGAACTCTCCTGCGATAGTTCCTTCTTGGTGGCAGCCGCCACCACCATGGCATCCACTGGAGAACCTTTAGACCATGCCAGCCTATCAGAAGGGGGACTAAGTATCTTGTCTGGCCTTCTGGGAATTGGCTCCACGGTGTCCAGCTCCTTCCAAGCTCTGGTGGTAATTAAGTCCACCAGGGGGTCAGCCGGGGGACACACCCAAGAAGTAGACGGGCCTGCATCAAACGCATCCAGGAACACAGACTCGTCCGAGGAAGGTTTTTGGGCAGACCACCCTCCTCTGATTCGCAACATCTCCATGATGTCTCCAAAGGAGACATCCTCAGGGGGTGACCTTGGGGAACCTTCCCCTTCCTCTGAGTCTGTGTCCCCTGTGAGGGACTCAGGGGAGTCCAGGTGCCTCCTTTTGCACTTCCATTTGTGAGGAACCTCCTCGGTGGGGCTATCCAAGGAGGGCTCACCCACGGGGTATTGTTCCTTTAAGGGAACCAACTGGAGCGCTGATGCAGGCTGTCCCTGTGGCCGGATGACGGAGGACAGGCCCAAATGCACAGAGGTGACGGATGGATCTGCAGCCCGGACCAGGGATCTGGAAGTCCTTGACAGCACCCTATCCACTACATCAAACGCCGAGGGTGAACCGCCCTCACCTGGCTCCGAGAGCAGCCCCCTCGGCTCCGATGCAGGGATCGGCGTCGTAGCCGAAGCGGTCGGACCAAGAGGGAAGTGTGCCCCAACCTAAATGGCACTGAAGACACAGTTCTCCCCATGGATCCGATGCTCGGCTCTCGGCCCCAAGAGCTAGGATCCGACACCCTCGAGGGCATAGTCGGCGTCGAAGTAATCAAGACTGTCGGCGCCGACGGTTCCCCGGGTCCGAAACGGCACAGATCCGAAGACTCCGAAACCCTAAACCAGGTCAGAGAAGGAATGATCGGGGTAAAGAAATGGGCCGAGCTCCCCCCGGAGGGGGGGAGGCTGGAGCACCTCCATCTGCATTTGAACCTGCAGGAAACGACGCATCATCCGGTCCAAATCAGCGTCGGTCAAGCTTCTGGTGGATCTGGAGGAGGTCGTAGAGGCGGGCTTGGAGGGCCGCCTTGAGGACCTCAAGGGAGACTGGTACTCCTCTTCCGGCTCCGGGGAAAAGCAAGGAGTACGGAGCCGAGAATGAGGAAAACCAGAGGCCCTCTTAGTGGGACTAGCTACCTTCGCTGGAGGGGCCGAGGGATGAGACTCAGCCTACCTTTTATGCCTGTGCCGGTCCTTATCTCTCCTTTTCTCTTTAGAAGAGGAAGAAGAGTCCCCCTCACCCTGAGAAGCAGAGGGAGTTTGAGTCCCCAACAAGGGAGGGGGATTGGAAGGCACAGAAGCTGCAGCCGCGACCAGTGCCTTAGAGGGAGAGGAAGAAGAAGAATCCTGGGGCAACAATCCCGCCAGGATTAGTTTGTTCCTCCTATCCCTGATAGCCCGGGGGTTGAAAGCCGCACAAACCTAGCAGCTGGTGGATAAATGGGCCACCCCCAGGCAAATAACGCACTGAGTGTGGCCATCGGCTGGGGACAGATTATGATCACATTCAGTGCGTTTAGAAAAAATGGCTTTAGGCCCTTCAGCCATCACACCACACACTCATGCACTAGGGGGAGGGAATGAAACAAATTTGAAGTAAATTTACCACAAAAATATACACTGAATATACTAGTCGATAAAGGGGGCTAAACCATACACACACACACCAAAGAAAATTTAGAAAAAACGATTTTAAAAGGGTTTTTTTATAAAACTGGAAATTTCTCACCCACGCCTAAGAGCTCATCTCTAGAAGCTGCTATAAGCCGCGACAAACTAGATCTGAGGATGGGGGATGTGTAGCAGGGGATTATGGGTAGGGGAGGAGCTAGGAGCTCGGATCTTTTAGCTAGGTAAAGCTGCCGGCTCGGATCCGAGGACGGATCCGATACCCACAGGTTATAGACCAAATGAAGTTAACTACTTCAGATCTCAAATTTCAGTCATTATTTTCTGACTTTGATCTTCAATGATTTGTTAATGTTTTCCCTGAAAACAACAATATTTGGAGAAACAGACCAAAAATATGAGGAAAAAATCTGGACATTTGAGAGATATGAGACAAAGACAGGCTCAAGCAGACAGCTTCATTCCCCCCTTGCAGGACAGTCGCTGCACATCACATTGATAGCTAGCTCAGTGATCCCTAATGAAGGATCTGTTTATTCTACAAACGGGGGCAAATTAGCAGTTACCAAGGTGACATAGGATTTAAAGAAAGCAACCTTCAAGGTTCACACAGAAGGGCACATTAAATGGGCTTCAAGCAGTATGGACAACAACTGAAAAAAAAAACAAAAGTGCATTTGTAAAACTGGACATTGTGAACAGGTTATTAGTAATTACTGGTATTGGGAATTATGTGCTTATAATCTCTGCTTTGGGATTTGTGTTTTATTTAAAGATTGCACTGTGCAGTACTGTGATACTGAAGTAGCTATCAGTAGATGAGAGTTTAAACAGGTGTGTGTGTGTGTGTGTACGAAATGATGTAGGGAGATGCAAAAGACTGTGTGTGTGTATGTATATACACACGTGTATCTGTGTCTGTGCATGTATGTGCATGTCTGTATATTCCTATGTTATTCTGAATGGTTCTGGTGTGTGTGTTTGTGTGTGTTGTCTCGCTAACGACAGAGGGACAGTATTTTACTTAAAGACTAAAATTTTGTCCTATGTCATTATTACAATGCTTTTTACCGAAACTGGCCTAGTGAGACAGCAGAAAAAATGCCGTTTCTTTTCTGCTGTCTCATGAGAGCGTGACAGGACCACAGAGGAAATGAGAAACAGAGCACAAAGGCAATTTCAATAAAAAGCATTCTAATAACAAAAATGCACACACACACATATTTATATTTATATATATATATATATATATATATATATATATATATATATATATATATATATATATATATATATATATATCTCTCTCTCTCTCTCTCTCTCTCTCTATATATATATATATATATATATATATATATATGGGTCTACCTGAGATGGTCGACAAGCCATTTGATCGACCCTCATTTGGTCGACAATTCATTTGGTCGACAGGCAGATTTGCCCCCCTCCCCAATGTTGTGCAACCCTGGAGTTGATATATATAGTTAGGGGGGTGTGGGGGGGCGAAGCCCCCCACATAAAACTGCTTGTCGACCAAATGAACTGTCGACTAAATGAGATGTGAAAGGAAGAGCTGAGGATGGAGTGCCCTGAAAAAAAAAAAAAAATATATATATATATATATATATATATATATATATATATATATATATATGGATCCCATTTGCACTGCCGAAAGTACAGGTGTCTGAAACTGACTCTGCCGAGACCGTATCTCCGAAATTACACTTGTCCGAAACGGCACTTTGCTGAAACAGAAAACAGTTAAAACACTTTCACTACTTTTTCTGTAATTTGTACAGGGGGCAAGCCCCCATGCACACCCCATGGGGTGGCTGCACCCCCCCCACACCCCCTAGTTATATATACTAACTCAGAGATCGCACTACAGTCACAACAATGGTATATTTATTCATACATATTGTAGTGCGATTGCAAAGTGCCATTTCGGACAAGTGTAACTTCGGATATATGGTCTCGGCAGTCAGTTTCGGACAACTGTGCTTTTGGCAATGTGAATGGGATCCATATATACATACATACATACATACATATATATATATATATATACTGTACATTGTCCTGTCATTTCCAGTATCTAGTCTGTTACATAGAAAGTCTACTCTTCATTTACTCAGTCATAATGGGTGTGCACTGTACTAGCCACAAGGGGTGGGCTTTAAGCCCTGTGTGGGACAAAGCTATAAAGGTAGCTGTGGTCTAGTAGTTGTTCAAAGAACTGGAAACAAAAAGGAGTGGGTTTGAACCCTGCAGAGACAAGCTATACAATTAAATATTCATGGGTCATTAGGTAGCATGCTTGACTTTAATGCCAGAAGATCAGAACACAGTGGGTTCTATTCTTATATGGTGTACTTAGATTTCACAGCTGTCAGTGCAGAAGATTAAAGCTCTGGATTGCCTCTTGTTGAACAGGGTTTTATTCCATCAGCCTCTGCAGAAGTACAAATTTGTCCAAGGACAGTGGAGGGACTATTCAGAGATGCTACAGATGAGAGACAGCTCAATTTCACCATCTTCTTTCTTCCAAAATCTACTCTTTTCAAACATTTCTCTTTGTAAAAACCTCTGAGACAATGTATGTTGTCCTCACGGCTCACAGGCAGAAAATATTGTCTCCTGAAGTAAGGCCTCTGTCTACAGTAGATGAACAACCTTTTTCCTCATGAGATTATGCTCTCCAGAACACACTGTTTAAGATGGCTGCATCATGCCACTAAATGTTAGCCCTTCTTGCCATTTACATATTTTTAACTGCCCTCTATTATATATTTATTTTTTTTAGAATTTAATTCTGAGCTGCTTTACTCCTACCTTTCTAGCCACCCCTGTCCTAAAATTTTCTATTCTTTCCTATGTGAAGGTACTTGTATAATGTTCAGTAATATGCATCTTCCTTGCTGGCAGCTAAGTCTCTAGTAGTTTATTTGTATGGTTTTGAAGGCTTTCTTGGGTGACTTTGCAATACTATGATATTACTCATAAACAGAACATTTCTACTGCTTTCATGTATATCTTAAAAACAAAAGTCATGGGTACTTAAAGTAATGCTAAATCTAGGAGTAGAGATCCAGCTCCAGGAACAAATAGGATGCAGCCAGAGGTGATAAGACCACTCAGGAGAGACAAAAAAAAAATTCTCAAGCTGTTGACTCCACCCCAGAGCCCATAGTTTCTACCCACCTTTCTAATTTACAGCCAAGTAAAAATAAAGAATAAGAAAATTTGAATCATGTGACAGGGAAAGAGATGAAGGGATGATCCCTTAAGTCAGCATATTCTCAGATCTAAAGTTACAGAAAACATCTATCACTGTCATATATGACTATGTATAGCTCTGGCTACTAGAAATGATAAGGCTTATACTCTTGGGTAGATAATAAGAAGTTATGTACTTACCATAACATTCCATGTTAGTTGTCTTCTTCTCGCCTTCTTTCTTGCTGGATGGGGTGGGTTCAGAGCCGAACCTCGGCTCCGACTCGGCCGAATACTAAAGCTCGAGAGCTATTTTTACTGGCTCGAGGCTATCCTATGTCCCATAATGCTAGGCGTAATATACCCAGATCTTGTTTGATAGCTAACACTATGGACATACATGTCCCACCACAAGAAAGGATAAATCTATGAACTATATAGAACTATAAGCTTTCACCAGGGCTACCAAAGGGGGACAAGAGCTTTAGGTGAAGGTATAATCCTGGAGACAAGGAAAGTCTCACCCAATACTCTAGGTCTTTCCAGGCTAGGGGGATGGAGGGTGGGACGCAGGAAAGAAGGCGAGAAGAAGACAACTAACATGGAACGTTATGGTAAGTACATAACTTCTTAATGTTAAGTTGTCAATCTCGCCTTCATTCTTGCTGGATGGGACAGCATCCCTAGCACCTTAGTCCTGGGTGGCTCAATGGAACAGACTCTTGAGTACTGTGGAACCAAAATCAGCCCGATTTCTGGAGGCAATATCCAGTTTGTAATGAGAGATAAAGGTATGAGGAGAGGCCCATGTGGCTGCTGCACAAATAGAATCCATAGGTAATCTCGCTTGAAAAGCAACTGAGGAAGCTAATGCTCTAGTTGAATGAGCTCTAGGCTTTGGTAGGGAGCTCCTTATGCCTCAACTGATACGTTAAAGTGATGAGAGGTCAACCATCTGGACAAGGTCACTTTAGAAACTGGTAGGCCCTGCTTCCCTTCAGTGTAAGATAAGAAGAGTTGCTCTGATTTTCGCGTTAGTTTGGTTCTATCCAGATAGAAATGTAGCTGCCTGTGAACATCCAAACAATGTAATCTTCTCTCAGCTCTATCAGTGCAATTTGGAAAGAAAACTGGGAGATCAATGGTCTGACTGAGATTCTTTTCTGAGAGTACCTTAGGTAAAAAAGATGGATTTGTCCTAAGAGCCACTCTATCTCTGTGAAAAACAAGATAAGGGGGGCACACAGACAGTGCTTGTAGTTCCGAAACCCTTCTCGCTGAGGTAATAGCTACCAAGAAAAGTGTTTTCCATGAGAGCAGTTTTAACGAGCAGGAGGCAGCAGGCTCAAAAGGAGGCAGAATTAATGACGACAGTACCAAATTTAAATCCCACGGTGGGGGAGGGTGTTTGACTGGGGGCCTAAGTAATAGGGTACCCTTCAGAAAAGCTTTGCAGAGCTTGTGGGACATAATACTAGACTCTGACAAGCCAATGTGGAAATTTGCAATAGCCGCCAACTGGACTCTGATAGTGGCTGAAGAAGAGCCTTTTTGAAAGAGTTCCACCAAGAAATCTAGAACTGTTTGGACAGGAGCAGTGAAGGGGTCAACTTGATTTTTCCCTGCCCAAATAGAGAAACATTTCCATTTACTTGCGTACGTCCTTCTGGTGTTAGACTTGTGAGAGGCAAGGATAATCTCACTTACTGATGGAGAAATTAAGGGAAGCCTGGCTAGGGTTGGAAGTGGAGCAACCAAGCTGTGAGGTTGAGAGATGAAAGGGATTGGTGCAGCCTGCCCGATTGATGGGTCAGAAGGTCTGGCACAGGTTCCAGATGCCAGGGCTGCTCCAGTAGATGACATTGTAGGAATGGAAACCAGACTTGGGGCCAGTAAGGGGCAATGAGGATCATCCTGGATCTCAAGGCAGTTGCTTTCTGGACTAACTGAGCGATTAAGGGAAAGGGGGAAAAGCATAAAGGAGACCCCTGGGCCAGTCGTGGACTAGAGAATCTCTGGGAGAGAGGCCCGGAAGAGGAAAGAGGGTGAAGAAGTGCTTACACTTGCTGTTTTGATGGGTTGCGAAAAGGTCGCAGCAAGGCTGACCCCACCTTCTGAAGACTTGATCCACTACTAGTTGGTTGAGAGACCACTTGTAGGGCATGAGAATGTCCCTGCTCAGCCTGTCGGCTATGACATTGGACTTCCCGGGAATGTGTTTTGCTACCAGAAAACGCTGAGAAGAGATCGCCCATTGCCAGAGTCTGAGCGCTTCCCAACAAAGAGGGTAGGACCTGGTTCCGCCATGTTTGTTGATGTACCATACTACGGACATATTGTCTGTCTGTATTGCAATCGTCCCAGTGGGAAGAAAGTTCTGAAGAGCCTGCAACGCCAACAGCACTGTTGTCATCTCCAGGACATTGATGTGCAAGTGGCACTTGAAGGGTTGCCATGTGCCCTGGACTGTCTTGCCCTGAAAATGCCCCCCCCCACACACCCGATCAGGGAGGTGTCCGTTGTCACAGTGGCAACCGGAGGGGGGGAGAACAACCGGTCTGCCTTGAAGCACCTGAGGTGAGACCATCCACCAAGATAGGTGTCGTTTGCATGACTGAGTGATGAGAATATTGTGTGACATGGGAAGCTGTTGAAAGGACCACTGGGAAAAAAGCATCCACTGTAGTATCCGCATATGAAAGCGAGCTAGCGGGAGCAAGGTGATTGTTGCGGCCATTAGACCAAGCGTTTTCAGTACAAGCCTGGCTTGGACCCTGTTCTCCTGTAGCAAGACTTGAACGTGACTGTGAATGTCTAATATTCTTTGTGTAGGTAGTCTTGCTGACAACTCTACCATGTTTAACACGGCGCCTATGAAGGTGCATTAGTAACTGTATTTAGAGCACAACCTAGAGCTGTTTACTAAATTTCCTGTTTGCACTTATTTTTAAAATCGTTTTTTTCTCAAAACTTGCATTTTATCTGTCTTTGGCCTAGCACTCTTGTGTGGGGTCATTTACTGCACTGTTATAACTTGTTGATACTTGTTAACCTCTACTATCGCTGAAAAAACAAAAAAACAAAAAAAATCTTGCTTTTTTCCCCACTTTTCTGAGATTTAAAAAAGTTCAGTTACAGGCTTGCTGTTCTTGAACTGTTTGTAAGTTTCTGTGAGACCATTTTTTGCTTGGGCTAAAGGAAAGTCTCTCTGTTGATCAGTGGCAGTGAAAAACATTGAGCAGCCTGCCTGCCCCTGTGGGAGTGGTTACTGACTTGAAACTGTAGTTTTATTGGCCATTTTGGGTCAATTCCAAAACTCCATCTTCCTCTCTTAAAACCCTCTTTTGCGCAGTTTTGTGCATAGCGCAACAGCGGGCAGTGCCGCCTAATTGGATTTAAACTATTCCTGGCTCCACAAAGTCTGCTCTTCACTTTTTCCCTTAGAACTGCTCTATCTCTCAATTTAAACACCATATTCTCATTCTAAGGCCCTTCACTGATCCAATTAAGTAATCCTACAAGTTAGCACTATTAAACCATAAGCACTACTTACTCTTATACTCTCTACGATTACCCTGTCCTCTATTGGTCCGTCTTAAATTCAGTTTCCCTATTACTCTAGCATGTCCAAAGGTCAGTCAATGGTTTCCTCTCCAGTCCAGCTGGTGAATCCGGGAATTTTGAGGCAATGTTACAACTGTCTCATGTACACGGACAACCCTCTCCTCCTCCAAACAGGTTCAAATATATGTGAGAGATGCAACTATTTAGCCAAACTGGAGGCTGAGCTCTCTCATCTCAAAACTGGTGTAACCAGTCAGGAGGAGAAGGTAACCTCACACAACACAATTCCAGTATCACATAGTCCCACCACATCAGCGAACCAAACACATAAATACACAAAACATACTCGAGGCTCTAAATAAAATCTACCTAAGCAACAGAGACCTCCAAAGCAGACATCCAAGCAAACGCTACCTCAAAACAAAACACACACAACACATAACCCACAAAGTCACTGTGCCAAGCAGCCACAGCCCTTAAGGCTGAATAACACACCTGATACTCTTGTTATAGGTGACTCTATTGTCAGACACACTGACGTCCCGCTCACCAGGCTGAATAAAGAGAAGGTCACGGTGAGCTGCCTGTCGGGTGCTAGGATCCGACACATAACGCAAGTACTCAGGTCACTCCAAAGCAAATACAAATATGACTCAGTCATTGTACATGCTGGTGTGAATGACCTGAGACGTACCTCCCTGGACTACATGAAAAGAGACATAGAGGATCTCTCTGATCATGTAGCCCAGGCTGGTATGACCCTGGCCTTGAGTAGCATCTTATCCTCACCTAGAATGATGCCACAGTACAAAGACAAAATGATCGATTTTAACAATTGGCTAAAATTTTGGTGTCATTCAAAGGGGATCCAGTGTCTGTCAGCCTGGGATGACATGCTCGACAAGCCACGTTGCTTCGCTAGGGACGGCTTGCACCTGTCACCACTGGACTTTCGGATATTGGCAAAGGCTCTTGCCACCCCCATAGTGCCTTTTTTAGGCAAGGCTCAAAAGTCAAACCCACCCCCATAGACAGCACAAGGAACAAGAAACTAAGGATAATGCTGCTAAACGCCAGAAGTCTTAACCTCAAGATGCATGCACTCAAAGCTCTCCTCAGTATGGAGAACATTGATATCTGTGCAGTGAAAGAGTTTCCATATTTATCAAGGATATCCACACCTCCAGGTTAGTGGCATTGCACGAAGTATCGGAGACCATCCATGTGCAACTAACAGTGGGCAAGACTGCTTTTCAGTTTATAGCATCCTACAGACCACCCCTCTCAAAGTCAGGAATCCCATTCGGCTTTCCTGAAAACATTGGAGAACATGAAGATCTCTCCGAACACCATTATACTGGGCGACTTCAACTACCCAAACATTGACTGGGAGCATTACTCAAGCCCCAGCACCTTAGCCCAAAGATTCCTGGAAATTATAAACTCAAATGCTATGAAACAACTAGTCACCACTCCCACAAGAGGGGACAACATACTAGACCTGATCATTACCAACATGGGGACTCTATGCTCCACACCAGAAGTATATCCCTCATTGGTAAGATCAGACCATAAATTAATTTCACTGGATGTCCACATCCCGACCCCACCCCCAGCCCAGAAAACCACAGTGAAAAACTTCTCAAAAGCGAACTTTTCACTTCTCAAAACCGAAGTGGAATCCTTCAAGGCCCCAGGGCCAGTGAAAACTACAGTCCAAACTGCAGAATCCTATATAAATGCATTCTACGGACATCTCCAGGAATGCATGGATCATGCTATCCCAAACAAAACCAAGACCCAATCATCCAAAGGCAGGCGTCCAGTCTGGTGGACCCCTGCCATAAATAAACTGTACAACAGAAGGAGGAAGCTACTACATGATAGAGCAAAATCCCTAATAGGGAAGGCATCTCTGATCAGTACTAGCAAAAAATTACAATCCCTCATAAAATCCTTCAAGGCCAGCTTCGAGAGAAAAATTGCACAGGACACCAAAGACAATCATAAGGCTTTTTTCAGTTATGTTAGAAACCTGGGATGCAACTCCCAGACTTGTTCTGAGTTGATTCTAAACGACAAAAAATACACTGAACCCACAGACATCGCCAATATCCTGGCAGACAGGTTCAGTTCAAACTTCTCCACCCCCTCCCCCCCAAAAGAGCAAGTATCTATCCCGGCAGAGGGCTGCCTCCCAAACATCTCAGATGCTCAGGTGAAGGCTGCCCTCTCCAAAGCAAAAAACACTGCTTCCATGGGACCAGATGGCGTCCCAGGTTGCGTCCTACATGAACTACAAGAGGAACTAATCCTTCAAATAAAACAGCTATACAATCTCAGCCTCACTACAGGATATGTGCCCACAGAATGGCGTACAGCAACAGTGGTCCCACTCCAGAAAGGTGGAGCCTCTATGGACCCTGGAAACTATCGCCCCATAAGCCTGACTAGCTTAGTCTGCAAGGCTATGGAGAGGATCATCATGGAGCTCATAAACAAAGACATTGGGGACCTACAGACACTAGATCCTACCCAGTTCGGCTTTGTCAAGGGCACATCCTGCCTTTTGAACCTGGTTGACTTCTTTGAAACAGTCATCAAAGCCATAGATGAAGGGAAGGTAGTCCACACAGCCTATCTGGACCTTGCAAAGGCATTTGACACAATACCCCACTCGGGCATCACAGATAAGCTATCCAGCTTAAATATAAACCCCTATGTCACAAGATGGGTCGCAAACTGGCTCAAAGACAGAACCCACAGAGTGAGAGTTGCTGGAGCCATGTCAGACTCGAAACCGGTCACAAGTGGCGTCCCACAGGGTTCTGTCCTGGGACCACTCTTGTTCGGTATATACTTTTCCGAGGTACAGGCAACGTGGGAGGACTATGGCTCACCAAGTTCGCAGACGACTGCAAACTGGGCGCCATAATCAACTCTCCAGCTGACACAAACATCCTTCAAAAAGGTCTCACAGAGACAGATAACTGGTGCCAGCACCATGGTTTAAAGCTAAATGCCAAAAAATGTATAGTCATACTCTTTGGCAAAAACAATGTGCCCACAAATTACCACATAGGCGGAAACCCATTAAGTACAGAGAAAGTTATTAGAGACCTGGGGACCCAAGTTGATAGCAATCTCTCCTTTGAAAACCTAGAAAGACCTTCTGCATAGCCCACCTCATCACGAAGGGTTTCACATCTAGATCAAGAGAGGTAATCGTGCCCCTTTATTCATCCCTCAACAGGCCCATCATAGAATACAATGCCCCTTTTGGGATGTACCTTACCCGACACCTGCAGCAATTAGAAAGACCCCAAAATATCTCACCAAGAGGATCAAGGGTCTCAAACAGATGCCATATGCTGCTCGGTTAAAAAAACTCCAGCTCTACTCAGTTGCATACCGCCTACTTCGAGGCGATCTATGCCCGACATACAAAGCTATGTCAAATCCAGAATTAATGGACATGCTCCACCTCAGTAAATCTAAATCCCTTAGAGCCACATGCTCAAGGGATCTGAACCTCAGCACAGAAATAAACAGAACTTGCTGGAGGGACAGGTTCATAACCCAGAGGCTCCCTTCGCTCTGGAATAGAATTCCAGTTCATGTGAGGCAGAGCACCTCACTGAATCTCTTAAAGAAGAATCTCGATAAGTGGATGAGGGATCGTAGGTTTGTCCCAGGGATTACTCCCGTGTCACTATTAGACAGAGGCACAGTAAACTAAACCTTAAAAAGGGCACAGTATACTCAAATCAAGGGGTGGCATAAGCCATACAGAATCGGGCTAGGCTTATAATTGCCCCAGGGCAGATAGCCTAGTATGAACCTATGAACCTATGTTGACAAGGCGACAAGGCAGACTTTTCAAAATTTATAGAGATGCCTAGTGTTTTGCAGGTCTGTACAGCGTAATCCCTGCTTGAAGTAGCTGGTGCCTGGTGGTGGCAGTAAGAAGCCAGTCATCCAAATATGGAAACACCTGGAATCCTCGACGTCTCAGGTGAGCCGCCACCACTGCCATGCATTTGGTAAACACCCTGGGGGCTGTGGTGAGGCCAAAGGGCAGGGCTCAGAATTGGTAGTGACTGGCTCCCAGCCGGAAGCGGAGAAACCTCCTGTAGCGCCTGTTCATTTTGATATGGTAGTACGCATCCTGAAGGTCTATAGAGCACATCCAATTGTCCTGACCCAAGAAGGGAAGAATGGACTGTAGCGTGACCATCCGGAATTTTGTTCTTTGAACCGATTTGTTTAGTCTGCTGAGATCCAAAATAGCTCTCCAGTCCCGTCTTTTTTTGTACCAAAAAGAATTTGGAGTAGATTCCGGATCCTTGTTGGTCTGCCGGGACTGGCTGGATGGCTCTTTTTAAAAGCAGCTTTGAAATTTCTAGTGCAGCTTGGTCTCTAAGACCGGGTGGAACGTCTGGAATAGACCCTTTTGGTTGATGTGGTGTGTACATAAAGGGGATTTTGTAACCCTCGGATATGATCGACCGTACCCATCTGTCCTGCGTAAGGGAGCGCCAGGCTTCTGGGTACAGCGAAAGTCTTCCCTCGACTGCCTCCAAAGGTGGACAGTCGGGCAGCTCCTCAGGGGTGCTGAAAGGGTTTATCAGAGAACAATTCTCTGCTACCCTGATTCTGCGGACCCCCCCTACCCCTAGGGCGGCGTCTGTTGTTCCCTCCTCTGTCGCTGGAGGGAAGCTCACCACGTGCATCCGGCAGAACTCCTTGAGGTTTGCGGAACCACATTTTTCCGCCCTTTTGACATTTAGGATACGGTCTAGAAGGGGTGGAAAAATGGACTCCCACGGCAGAGAGAGTCTTGCCTTCTTGTTCACACCTGGTTAAGGTATCCTTCACTTGAGGTCCAAAAAGAGCAGAACCATCAAAAGGGGTGTCAGTGAAGGACGCCTTGAAAGGGTCAGCAAAATTGCAGAGCTGCATCCAGGCGTGTCTCCTTAGAGCAATGCCCGTACCTGTGGCTCTACTCGCTCCTTCGGCTGCATAAGAGATGAGCCGCATGGAAAAGTTAACGATAGAGTTCAGGGTCCCCAGCTGGGAGTTGATCTTTTCCTGAGACCCCACAGCTGCTGGGTCCTGCAATGTTTTACCCAGTTCCTTGAGAATGTCTCTCTGAAGTCGGGTGAAATGGCATAAATAGTTCAGCGACCGCATAGCAAAGGTCGCTGAAGAGAACATCCGCTTGCCGTACCTATCCATAGTCCTAGATTCCTTATTAGGAGGATGGACAGGTACTGAAGGGTCAGCCAACTCCTTCTTAGTGGCTGCCGCCACCACCATGGCATCCATGGGGACACCCTTGGAGAGAAACTGTTTGTCTGTCGGAGCAGTAATAAATTTAGTAGGCCTCCGGGGAGTTGGTTCCATAGTATCCGGAGCCATCCACACCTTCCGAGCCACCACCTCCATAAGTGGTCAAAGGGCGGGGCCACCCAAGAGGTGGAAGGGTGAGAACCGAACACATCCAGGTACACTGACTCGTCCTCGGATGGGTTAAGGGCAGACCAGTTCCCCCTCTGTTTGAGGATCTCTAAGATGTCAGAAAAGGAGACATCCTCAGAGGGGGATCTTGGGGACCCTTCCGAATCATCCAGGTCAGTGTCAGATGTCACTGACTCAGGAGAGTCAACATGTTTCCTCTTACATGTCCTCTTCCGAGGGGGCTCCCCCGAAGGGTCAGGGGAGGCCTCGGAAGAGGAAGAAAGGCCCAATGGGGCAGCCTGGAGTGCCGGTTCTCCTCGCTTGGGGTCGGGAGGGTAGGCAGGGGCCGAAGCAGGCACCGTAGAGGGAGGGGCTGAGCAGGCCAACCGCGGTGCCGGTATTGGAGCCAGCACGCTCCTCATGACCTCAAAGGCACCTCTGTCGGGCAGGGAAGAAGGACCCAACTCCGAGGAGATGAGAGCTCCCCCCGGCACCGAGAGGGACAGCTCCAAGGCCGATGTCGGGGCCGAACTCACCTGTGCCGAGGCTCCGAGAGGGAGAGTGGGGTCGGACAAGGGTCCGATGCCACTCGCCCCCTCGGAGCCGACCAGGGAGTCTCGGCGCCCGGATCCCTCCAAGGACGGAGCCAAGGATGGGATCACAGCCGACGAAGGAACCGACAATGGAGGGATCGGTTCCAATGCCCCCACAGTACTCACCTCAATGACCTCCGGCTCCGAACTTAGCAGAGTAGTCGGAGGACGAACTTGAGCGGATGTAGGGGTAGCCCCTGTCTGTTGAGACGGGCTATGAAGCAACTGGGCCAGCACCTGCGACTTCAAAAGCCGGCTGACTACCCTCTCGAGGTCATGGTCCGAAAGCCTGGAAGACCCAGAAGAATGAGATCTATGGCTCCGCTCCGACAACAGAGACGACTTCGGAGCCGATCTAACCGACTTGAGAGACGGTGACCTGGAGCACTTTCTGCTCGGTGACAGCTGCGACACTAAAGACGGAGCTGACTGAGGTCTAGGTGCCTCGGTTCCGGTCGGAACCGACAAGGCAGCAAGAGAGCCGCTCAGCGCCGGCTCCGAACATTGAGCCGATGATTTGGCGGGCTTTGGAGGTTTTCCAGTCATGGTCTTAGCTGGAGAACCTTCAGGATTTAACAAGCCTCTAAGAATGAGTTTGTTTCTGCGCTCCTGCAGGACTCTAGGGCTAAAAGCATGGCAGATGGAACAAGAGTCCTGCAGGTGCAGAGGGCCCAAACAATACACACAAGAAGTGTGACCGTCTGTCAGAGACATCTTCTGACAGCACGAGTCACACTTCTTGAAACCCGATACCTTAGTATCCTTAGACATACTAATGTAACAAAATACACTAATATATAACAACAATTATAAGCAGAAAAACAGGACTACCGCTAAACAGTGGAACAGAATTCCACACACGCACAGAGCAGCTAAGGGAAATCTGTATTACTAAGGGGGATGGTCAGAGGCCCAACCACCTTAAGGGTGGAGAAAAAGGGGGAGTTTAGCAACTAAAAGGGGAGGAAAACTAGTCGCTAACTTCACTAACACTAAAAAGATAAATTAGGAAAAAAATCTGACAGAAAAACTATCTCTAAAGCTAGTAATAATAATATACGACCTGGAGCCAGTGAAAACGCAACCTCGTAGCTGAAGCGGCAAACGAGATTTGGGTATATTACGCCTTGCATTATGGGACATAGGATAGCCTCGAGCCGGTAAAAATAGCTCTCGAGCTTTAGTATTGCAGTCGAGCCGGGTTCGCTCGAACCCACTCCATCCAGCAAGAATGAAGGCGAGATTGACAACTTAACATCACATGTCCTGTATTAATGTAGCCCAAAAGGAAGAACTATTATTGGAACTGATGTCTAACTTATAGTGTTTTGCTAAGGTATTCAGGAGTGCACAAGTTAGCCAGTGCACAAACACTATCAAAGTAGCATTTCAGAAGAAAGTAATAGGTGTAGTGAAAGCTCTAGTAGAATGTGCTTCTGTCACAAACTGCAAGGTTTTCTCATGTTTGACCTCAAAATCAATAAAATAAGGCACTATGATTAATTCTCTTGCCCTCATGACTATTGAAAGGACACACAAAGTGGTCACCTAAACAAACTTGGTTCTGTCTACTTGAGCTATCTGTGAACATCTGTTTTGAATCAGATACTTGCTCTGAGTGGAATACAGAAAGAACTCAGGCTTTGCAGAAATGCACATTAGTCCTGCAAAGCCAGCTTATTGACTGTTTAACATGATTAAACAGCAAGGTCATTCACTTTCATACACATAAATAGTCTATGTACGTAGTAAATAAATACATTTTGTTGACTGTACACATCAGATAGCAGATCATACAAACTACAAAAATACGTAATGGTTACAGTAATGTATTTCAATTCTTTTTCATACACACACAGCATCCTCAATAAAGTATTCCACCTTGCTTTATACAAATGCCCAATAGTCCGGCAAAGCAATTGACTGCTTCACTTAATCAAATAACAGCGGGGTTCAGGCAATTTCATCCTCAGAGACAGCTCCCATATCTGGGAATTATAGCCACTGTTTTGGCTACATATACCTCAAGTGTCTGACTGTAATAAAAATAATGGTCACATCATTGTATTTTAACTCTGTTTCACATGAACACAAAGTAAGTCAGCCAAGCCTAGCACCAGTAAATAATGGCCACAACAATGTATTTTAACATTGTTTCACATAAGCACACAATATCTGACAATCTCGGCACCACCCAGTAAAGATCATTAATGTAATTCAGCTTTGTTTTACATAAACACATAGTAGTCCAATCAGGCCAAGTACTACCTAGAAGCAGACAATGTACAGTTCAGCTGCACTGTGTCAATTTTAGATGATGCTAGACTTAGAAGTTCCATGCAACTATGTTGTACTTAACTATAACTTACTTTATTTTTATTGAAATTGCTTTCTTTATTCTCTGTTGTGTCACATTTACTTAACTGATAAACAAATCAAGCACTTAATATTACTGTCAGATTACAGAACTTCCTGCCAGTTAGTATTAATGAATAGTGACACCCTAACCACAACATAGCAATGACTCCAAAAGTAAACTTATCTGAAAATATGACAAAATATCACCTAAAATAGCAAAAACATTGAAATAAATGCTAGGTGAGATAACAATGAAAATACAGAAATGGAAATTTCTCTCCCAACAAACAGAGAACCTGAAAACTTTCAAACAGTAGTTGGTGGGAGGCATCTACCTCGCCTAAAGAACTTTCACAGTGGAAACAAACTGGATAAGCAGGAGGAATCAATATTCTGTTGGACACAGGTGGAATGAGCAGGGTGGGAAAGTTTTACATGCTGGGCAGTCTTAATACCTGTTGTGTAAGTCCTGCCAGTCCTTGCAGCCAAGGCTATCAGATATCAAATTAGAAATCAAGTCTTTGTTGGGTGGTATCTGAGCAGATGGAGTGTGTTTTTAGGCTGAGGGCATATCAAAAAAGTCAATTAGCTACAACTGGCCTGCAGATGACTATCACCAAATACCTACTTGAAATATTCCATATTTTAGAGTTCCACACCAGATCCAAAAACAGAGTATTTTATATACACTGAATACTTGCTAAAAAGAAATACAAATGAATTAACAACAGACTGATTTGCACATTGCTGAGGACAGGAATAAAATATCCACTTTGAATGCAGCCTTCATTTGAAGGCATCTTTCCTTAACTGCAACTCAGAGTCTGAGCATCATCCTGTTTTACAACTGTAGCTAATACAAAACAGTAATGTTAAACTCAAACAAGTATAACCAAGAATTTCATTTACCGCAGAAAAATATACTTTTATGCTAGAATACACGTAATAGCTACAATTAGAAATCTAGAGTCCTACACAAAGCAAATCAAATAATGCAGTATTCTCCATTACATCTACTTCCACAGTTAAGATGTAGTGAAGTAAAACATGCACCTCCTCTTAAAAAACAGTCTCTGTTAATACTGCAAAGAACATATATTATTGAAGAAAGCATTGCATCTTTCGCACGTGTATCTAAATGGAATAAAAGATAGGGTCCATGGCTTTACAGATTTCTTCCAAACAGCCAAAAACAGCAGCACACCACAGGCTCACATAACTAGAAGCAAGGAAAAAAAGTAAAATATGTGAGTCTGGGTCTTTCAATGAATTTGAATATTAATATAAGTAAAAATGTAACTTTTACTGAAAATGTTATATCAGTGAAGAAAATAGCATAAAGGATGACTGGTTCTTATTTTAAACTATAACAGAGATTGTATTAAATTCCTAGTTTAACCTTTTACAAAATGTCACTTAAAACCCATATCTTTAATCTGGATGTCATTTATATGTTTGGCTCAGTTTGCCATCGAAATTTCGAATGCCATTATGTGAACTTTGATTGTCAAAAGGCAGTTTTCAAAGTCTCATAACGGTGATTCGAAATATGTTGAACCCACAATAGCGAATGCGTGTGCATGCACTTTTGTAAGATCGACATAGTGATTGGAGATTGCACTATGGTGGGGATCAGGAACTTTGTCCTTTTCCTCACTGTAATGCAATCTCGGAGCTGTACTATATAAGTGGCAGGGGGTGTGGGGGGTGCAGGTGGGCTTGCCCCCCTGTAAAACGTGTTGAATGTTGCCGGATGGTCAGGTAAGTTCGAAAAATGTCAAGAATTTGAATTCAAATCGCTGACATTTTTCATGTTTTGTACTTTTGATTGGTTGATATTGTAATTTTCGACAATATTTTTTGAGTAAGTAATTGCTCATAGAAACGTTGTTGAAATTTTTATAGTAAACCATTTGGCTCTCATTCTAGATAATTATGCATTAACTGTATATACTATTACAAGCAGTAACAGTACTTTAAAATGCTTTTTATGCCAACCATGAGCAAAAATAGAGATTTTGTCTTTTTAGATTATCTGTCATTTTCACCTTACCTATTTTTGACAGACAAAAGATCCTTCCCATTTCCTTTCTTGAGCTAACAAATACACATACAGATCTCATTATATCTGCTATGCCTTGATATTAAATATCACAGTTTACATTGCGTAACATGACTCATAAATGCTTAGCTATATATTAGTATCAGCGTAGCACTAGTATTCCAATAAAAGAGCCACTACCTTACTGGCAGCAGGCACAGTATGGAACTATAGGGAAGAAACTGTACTAGTATACATCAAGTGATCAACATCACATGAAAAGTAAAGAATTATTCACAAGGTTATGTATGTTTGTATGCAATTAAAGCACTATATCATAGTAACATGGGCACCGTAAGCAGGACAAAGAGGGTCAAGAATTTCATCATATAAATGGGGAGGAAAAAGGAGAAAAGGGTAGAACTGCAAACGGAGGAAGACAAACAAGAATAGCCGAAAGGAATGATAGATGTGGAGAAGGGCAATTTGTTTTTGTGAGACAGGTAGGGAAGGTAGTGATATATGTCTGTGTGTGTGTGTGTGTGTGTGTGTGTGTGTGTGTGTGTGTTTATGTGTGTGTGTTTGTGTGTGTGTGTGTGTGTGTGTGTGTGTGTGTGTGTGTGTGTGCATGCGTGCGTGCATGCATGAGTGTGTTTGTGAAGGAAGGCTAGAGAGAGTAGGGAAGGTAGCAAGGGTGGACACACATTAAACAAAGACATAGACAGACAGGGGCAGTAAGAGTGAATGGGCACAGACATACAGAGAGTAGACAAACAGTGATGGGAGGGTTGTACCTACAAAAAAAAGTACGAGGAAATGACACATAATGAAGGGAACAACTAGATGGAGTATGCCAAACTGACCTAGATGATAACCCACCTAAAAAAAAAGTTATGTATCATCATTCCATTTGAGTTTTTGCTTTTCATTTGTCTTCAACCTGTGGGACAGGGGTCTGACTCGGCCTCATTTCCCAGCATTGGATCCAAGGTCCAAGCTCCTCCCCTACCCATAATACCCCTATCTAAGCTCCTCCCTTACCCATAATACCCCTATCTCCCTCCTCCCCTCAGACTGAGCTTGATGCAGACAGTAGCACCCCAACCTAAAATATATGCCTAAAAAAACCCTGGCATTACCACCATTTGCTCAACAAGAAAAAGCTCTCCAGAGTAGAGGGGTTATGCCTCTTCCATCCGGTCTGCTACACAGCCCACAAAAGGCAGAGGATAGGAGGGAGGGAAAGCTGAAGACAAATGAAAACAACTCAGATAGAACGTTATGGTGAGTACATAACTTTTTTATCTGAAGTTGTTTTTCATTTGGTCTTCAACCTCTGGGACAGAGTCCGCAGCTACCAAAGAGCCCTGGGAGGTCCTCATGGAAGGATGCTCTGGAGCATGGCAAGGATGCTCTGGAGCATGGCTGAACAAAAGGATGCCCTGCCCCTGGAAAGAAGATCCAATTTGTAATGGGAGATAAACGTATGTGGTGATGTCCAGGTAGCTGCAGAGCAAATATCATCTAAAGAAACCCTGGACCAAAAAATCTCAGAAGTAGTAAAGGACCTGGTGGAATGCACCCAGGCATGCCCTAGTGGAGATAACCCTTTGGCTCGATAGGCCAACAAAATGCACTCAGAAATCTATCAAGCAATAGTCACCTTTGAGACAGGCTTTCCAAGAAGGGTTTAGAAAAGGAAACAAAGAGTTGATCAGACTTATGAAAGAATTTTGTTCTATGCAAATAGAAACACAGTTGCCTGTGAACATCAAGCAAGTGCAATTTATACTCACCTTTATTCTGGAAATTTGAGAAGAAAAAAGGAAGGTTAATGACCTGGTTAATATTAGACTCTGATGCCACTTTTGGGAGGAAGGAGGGATTTGTGTATAGGGAGACCCTATTTTTATGAAACACCATATAAGGAGGCTTGACATGCAAGGCTTGGATCTCCAAAACTCTCTTGGATGAGGTAATGGCAACCAAAAAGGCCATCTTCCAAGAGTGAAACTGCAAGTCAACCATAGCTGCTGGTTCAAAGGGGGAGAAACCAGAGCATGCAGCACTAAGGTGAGATCCTCAGGGGCGTTGGGTCCTTGACCAGAGGCCTAAGTAAAAATAAGAAGTTATGTACCTACCATAACGTTCCATGTTAGTTGTCTTCTTCTCACCTTCTTTCTTGCTGGATGGGTTCGGAGCCGAACCTCGGCTCCGACTCGGCCAGTACTAAAGCTCGAGAGCTAATTCCACCAGCTCGAGGCTCCCCTGTATCCCACAATGCTAGGCGGTAACTACTCAGATCTCGTTTGATAGCTAAACCAAGCAGTTCTGGTCTCCATAGTATAGAGAAAAAAGAACCCACCTCTATATAAACCTGAATGTAAGCTACCACAAACATAAAAGGGGGAATAGAGGTGGTAGAACATGTGGGAAGGAAACTCCAAAGGAAGATCCCAAAATTTCCTACCGGTCTTGTCCAGGCTAGGGGGAAGGAGGGTGGGACGCAAGAAAGAAGGCGAGAAGAAGACAACTAACATGGAACGTTATGGTAGGTACATAACTTCTTAATGTTAAGTTGTCAATCTCGCCTTCATTCTTGCTGGATGGGACTGCGTCCCTAGTACCTTATTCCGGGTGGCCTATCGGAACAGACTCTTGAGAACAGTGGAACCAAAGCTGGCACGGTTTCTGGAGGCCATATCCAATTTGTAATGTAAAATGAAGGTACGAGGAGAAGCCCAAGTGGCTGCTGCGCAAATGGAATCTATAGGCAGCCTGTCCTGAAAAGCTACAGATGTAGCTAATGCCCTAGTTGAATGAGCTCTAGGTCTTGAAGGCAGTTTTTGATATCTGATTTCATAGATGAAGGTAATTATAGAGGTAAGCCATCTTGAAAGGGACACCCTAGTAACTGGAAGGCCCAATTTCCCTTCCGCATAAGACAGGAAAAGTTGATCAGATTTCCTGAACTGTTTAGTCCTGTCCAAATAATATCTAAGTTGGCGGTGAACATCTAGAAAATGTAACTTTTGTTCCGACCTGTTGGAATAGTCAGGGAAGAATACTGAGAGATCAATCGTTTGGTTCAGATTTGTCTCAGAGGAAACTTTAGGTAGGAAGGACGGATTAGTCCGGAGGGACACCCTATCTTTGTGGAAAACTAAGTAAGGAGGACAACTGCACAGAGCATGAAGTTCAGATACCCTTCTAGCTGAAGTTATGGCTACTAGAAAAAGTGTTTTCCATGAGAGCAGCTTAAGAGGGCATGAAGCCACTGGTTCGAAGGGGGGGAGGATCAAGGATGCCAGAACCAAATTCAAGTCCCATTGAGGCGGGGGATCTTTGATTGGGGGCTTGAGCAGAAAAATACCTCTTAAAAAGGCTTTGCAGAGCTTATGGGACATGATACTGGAGTCTGAGACTCCTACATGAAAATTAGATATAGCAGCTAGTTGTACTCTAATGGTAGAAGAAGAAGAGCCTAAACGGAAGAGCTCTGTCAGAAAGTCTAGGATAGACTGGAGAGGTGCAGTGAAGGGGTCTATATTCTTTGATGCTGCCCAGAAGGAAAAACGTTTCCATTTACTATTATAAATCTTCCTGGTAGAAGATTTGTGAGAGGCTATCAGGATGTTCCGGACCGAATAAGAGATTGAAGGAAGCCTGGCTAGGGTAGGAATTGGAGAAAACACGCTGTGAGGTTGAGAGAATGAAGGGAGTGGTGCAGCTGGCCCGACTGGTGGGTCAACAGATCTGGCACCGGGTCCAGATGCCAAGGCTGCTCCAATAGGTAATGATGGAGGAACGGAAACCATATCTGTCGGGGCCAGTAAGGGGCAATGAGGATCATTGTAACTCTCAAGGCGATAGCTTTCTGAATTAACTGAGATATCAGTGGAAAGGGGGGAAAAGCATACAGAAGTCCCCGGGGCCAATCGTGGACTCGAGCGTCTCTGGTGGGATAGCCTGGTAACAGGAAGAGAGTGAAGAAGTCGCGACACTTGCTGTCTTGGGGAGTAGCAAAAAGATCGCAGCAAGGCTGGCCCCATCTTTGGAAGACTCCTTCCAACACTGATTTCTTCAGAGACCACTCGTGGGGCATCAGAATGGCCCTGCTCAACTTGTCCGCAATCACATTGGACTTCCCGGGAATGTGCGTTGCTATCAGAAAACGCTGAGAAGAAATCACCCACTGCCAAAGTCTGAGTGCCTCTCGACATAAGGGGTAGGATCTGGTTCCGCCCTGTATGTTGATGTACCACACTACGGACATGTTGTCCGTCTGAATTGCAATAGTCCCCGTGGGAAGAGAGTGCTGAAGGGCTTGCAACGCTAAAAGCACTGCTCTCATCTCTAAGACATTTATGTGCAAGTGGCACTCGAAAGGTTGCCACATGCCCTGGACTGTCCTGCCCTGATAATGCCCCCTCCCACCCGATCAGGGAGGCGTCCGTTGTAACTGTGGCGACTGGGGGAGGGGGACTGAAGGGTCTGCCTTGGAGAACTTGAGGTGATGTGATCCACCAAGACAGGTGATTTTTGCATGATTGAGTTATTAATATGATGTGAGACATTGGGAGCTGTTGGAAGGACCATTGAGTAAACAGCATCCATTGAAGGATCCTCATGTGGAAACAAGCTAAGGGGAGAAGGGTGATTGTAGCTGCCATAAGTCCTAATACCTTCAAGACCACCCTGGCTTTGATCTTGTTGCATTGTAGTAGAAGGTAAACTTGTTTGCGGATATCTAACACTCTTTGCTCTGTAAGTCTGGCGGAAAGATTGAGTGTGTCTAAGGTGGCGCCTATAAAGGTAATAGATTGACAAGGCGACAAGGCAGATTTTTCAAAATTTATTGAAATGCCTAGAACTTGGCAAGTTTGGATGGTGAAATCTCTGGCTAGAAGTAGTTGATGTCTGGTGGTGGCAGTAAGGAGCCAGTCGTCTAAATATGGAAACACCTGGAATCCTTGACGTCTCAAGTGAGCCGCGACCACTGCCATGCATTTGGTAAACACTCGGGGGGCTGTAGTGAGACCAAAGGGCAGGGCTCTGAACTGGTAGTGGCTGGCTCCCAGCCTGAAGCGGAGAAACCTCCTGGAGTGTCTGTGCATTTTGATGTTGTAGTACGCATCCCGAAGGTCTATCGAGCACATCCAATTGTCCTGACCCAAGAAGGGTAGAATGGACTGTAGTGTGACCATCCGGAATTTTGTTTTTTTGATATAATTGTTTAACTTTCTGAGATCCAGTATAGGTCTCCAGTCCCCTGTTTTTTTTGGTACCAAAAAGAATTTGGAGTAGATTCCGGATCCTTGCTGGTCTGCTGGGACTGATTGGATAGCTCTTTCTGATAGCAGCTTTGATATTTCTACTGCTGCTTGTTCCCTTAGACTGGGTGGAACGTCTGGAAGGGATCCTTTGGGTTGGGAAGGGGTGTGAATAAAGGGAATTTTGTAACCCTCGGATATGATTGACCGTACCCATTTGTCTTGGGTGAGGGAAAGCCAGGCTTTTGGGTACAGTGATAATCTTCCCCCGACTGCCTCCGAAGGTGGACAGCCGGGCAGCTCCTCAGGGATGCTGAAAGGGTTTATCAGAGAAAGTTTCTCTGCTACCCTGGTTTTGCAGACCTCCTCTGCCTCTAGGGCGGCATCTATTGTTATTCCCCCCTCTGCCTCTAGAGGGAAATCGACCTTGTGCGTCAGATGAGACTCCCTGAGGCTTGCGGAACCACATTCCCCCCCCTGACCTTTTGGATAAGGTCTAGAAGGGGTAGAAAAATGGACTCCCACGGCACAGAGAGTATTACCTTCCACCTCGCACCTAGTCAATGTATCCTTCACCTGAGGACCAAACAATGTTGAGCCATCAAAGGGGGAGTTGGTGAAGGACGCCTTGAAAGGGTCCGCAAAATTGCAAAGTCACATCCAGGCGTGATGTCGTAAAGCTACACCTGTGCCTGCGGCCCTACTCGCCCCATCAGCAGCATATGAGATAAGCCGCATGGAGGAGTTAACAATCGAATTCAGGGTTGCCAACTGGGATTTCATTTTGTCTTGGAACCCCTCAGCTGCTGGATCCTGTATAGCCTCACCCATATCTCTGAGCAAATCTCTCTGGAGACGGGTGAAGTGACACAAATAGTTCAGCGACCGCATTGAGAAGGTCGCTGAGGAAAACATCCACTTACCGAACCTGTCCATGGTCCTAGACTCGTTATAGGAGGAGGGACAGGTACCGAAGGATCGGCTAACTCCTTCTTAGTGGCTGCGGCCAACACCATGGCATCAACAGAGACACCTTTTGATAGAAAGTCTTTGTCCTTAGGGGCAGTAATAAATTTTCACGGCCTCCTTGGAGTAGGTTCCACTGAATCAGGGGCCGTCCAAGCTTTCCTTGCCACCACTTCCATAAGGGGGTCAAAGGGAGGGGACACCCAGGAGGTGGAAGGGCGAGAGCCAAACGCCTCAAGGTAAACTGACTCGTCCTCTGAAGGGTTAAGGGCGGGCCATTTCCCCCTCTGTTTCAGGATTTCAAGGATGTCAGCAAAGGAGACATCCTCAGAGGGGGATCTAGGGGAACCTTCAGATTCCTCCAAATCAGTGTCAGAGGTGACAGACTCAGGGGAGTCAATGTGCTTCCTCTTGCACTGTCTCTTCCTAGGGGGTTCTCCTACCGGATACAAGGGGATGGGTAGAAATCACCGCAGGCACTGAAGAGGGAGGAGCTGACGGAGCCGACTGTGGGGTAGACACTGGGTCTAGCATGCTCCGCATGACCTTGAAGGCGCCCCTATCATGCAAGGCCGGAGGTCCCCGCTCCGAGGAGACAAGGACCCCCCCGGCACCGACAGGGTTGGCTCCGAGGTCGATGTCGGAGCCAAACTCACCAGCGCCGACTCTCCGAGAGGGAGAACGGGGTCGGACAAGGGTCCGATGCCACTTGCCCCCTCGGAGCCGACGAGGGAAGCCCGGCGCCGAGATCCCTCCAATGAGGAAATCGGAGCAGACGACGGAGCCAAAAGGGAAGGTATCGGCTCCGAAGCACCGACAGCCACGGCTCTGATGAGCCTCGGCTCCGAACTCAATGGAGTCGGAGGAGGAATAAAATCAGGGATGGAAATAGCCGCTGACTGTTGAGTAGGGCTATGCAGCATTTGGGCCAGTGCCTCGGACTTCAGAAGTCTACTCACCACCCTTTGTAAATCATGGTCGGACAGCCTGGAGGACCGAGAGGAGTGAGACCTATGGCTCCGTTCTGATAGAAGAGGAGATCCCGGTGCCGAATGTATGGAGCCGATTGAAGGGGACCTAGACCTCTTCTTAGCAGGTGGCTCCGATAAGCCTATCGGAACCAACTGAGTCTTGTCAACCTTGGCTCCAGCCGGAGCCGAGGCGATAGTATGAGACTTGGAAACATCGGCTCCAGCCGGAGCCGATGTCGAAGCCGATCTAATGCTCCCAGGGGATGGCTCAGAAACTGGAGCCGACGGTCTGGAAGTCTTAGAAGGCTTCCCTGACACAGACTGAGTCGGGGGGCCATCAGGCTTTAACAAGCCACGCAAAATCAATTTATTTTTGTGTTCCTGCAGGACTCTAGGGCTGAATGCATGACATACAGCACATGAGTCCTGCAGGTGCAAAGGTCCCAGGCAATATACACAAGAAGTGTGACCGTCTGTCAGAGACATTTTCTGACAGCACGAATCACACTTCTTGAAGCCTGAGACCTTGGAGTCTTTAGACATCGAGACTTAGTGTGAAAACACAAGCACAAAACACAAACACACCCTTAAACAAAAAATTCAGTCACACTGAAGGACTAGGGGAAGGAGAGGAAGAGGCCAAAGGCCTAAAGGTTAAAAAGGGGATAAAAAGGGATTTTAGACACTAGAGGGGGACCCGATTTAAACTACTGTCAAACTACAAATAAAACTATGGTAAAAGGAAAAATATTAGGGGTTGAAATAGAAGTTTCTAATTAGAAAATTTACTAACCTGCCAGAGCCGGTAGAAAAAGCACCTCGTCAGCTAAGCGGCAAACGAGATCTGAGTAGTTACCACCTAGCATTGTGGGATATAGGGGAGCCTCGAGCCAGTGGAATTAGCTCTCGAGCTTTAGGCTCCGAACCCATCCAGCAAGAATGAAGGCGAGATTGACAACTTAACATGGTACCTTTTAAAAAGGCCTTACAAAGCTTGGAGGAAGCCAAGGAAGCCAAATTCTCTCCTGTGTGAAAATTAGAGATCGCTGCCGCCAATTGTACCTTTACCATAGAAAAACTAGCGCCATGATTAAAAATATCTGCAGAAAACTCCAAAATGGTGGGAACTGGGGCAGTAAAGGGATCCAGATCATGCTGAGAAGCCCATATGCAGAAACTCTTCCACTTACTGGAGTAAACTTTCCTGGTAGAAGACTTGTGAGCCGCTACCAAAATCTTCTTAACAGGAGAAGACAACCCGGGAGTCCTAACTATCACTGGAAATGGAGCAGTCAACCTGTGAGCTTCAGGCTGATTATGTCTCGGTGCATGATCCCTAAGGGATGTGTGATCAGATCTGGGACCGAATCTAACATCCAAGGAGGGCACACTGCATGAGACCACAGAGAGGGTAAGGCATCAGACTAGACTTACTGATCCTGTGTGCCAGTATGCTGGACCTCCCCGGAATGTGCGTTGCCACCAGAAAACAGCCGGAGGAGATCGCCCACTCTCGCAGTCTCATGGTTTCACGACAAAGAGAGTAAGATCTGGTCCCCCCTGTTTGTTGATGTACCAGACTACAGCCATGTTGTCTGTCTGAATGGCAATCATCTCTAGGGGAAGATGGGCACGTAGACCTTGCAACACTAACAGCACTGCCCTCATCTCCAGGATGCTGATATGCAGACAGATCTCCAGGGAAGACCAATGCCTTGGACTGTCCTTCCCATGCAATGCCACCCCACCTGAGTAGGGAGGTGTCCATGGTCACTGTGATCACAGGGGCGGGAAGGATGAATGAAAGACCCAGAAGAAAGTCCAGGGATTGAAGCCAACAGAGGAGCTAATTCTTATAAGCTCGAGATAACCGAACTGGGTGAGATAAGGCCAGGTCTAGCATTGACCACTGAACCGCCAGAGTCCTTTGGAGGACCCTCATATGAAGGTGAGCTGTTGGAACAAGAGTAATCGAGGCTGCCATGGAGCCCAATGCCCAAAAAACTGAATCTGCAGGAGGAGACTGTGCTTGAACAAAGCAAGAGATATGATGTCGGAGAGATAACAGTCTGTCCGGAGATAGAAACACCTTGCTATGAATAGTATCCAAAGTGAGCCCCAATGAAGTCTAGAACTTGTACTGGTTCCAAATGAGACATGCTGACATTTATGGTTATGCTGAGATGGTGAGCGGGAGATCCCTGGCTTGACACATTAAATGCCTGGAGGGAGCAGGTAGGAGCCACTTGTTCAGGTAGGGAAAGACCTGGAACCCCTGCAGCTGCAGATGAGGTGCCACTACTGCCATCACTTTGGGGAACATCCTGGGAGCAGTGAATAGCCCAAAGGGGAGTGCTCTGAACTGATAATGACTGGCTCCCAGCCAGATGCAGAGGAACCTCCGAGAGTACCTGTTCATCTTGATGTGGATAGTATGCATCTTGGACGTCCACCAAGCACATCCAGTCATTTTTCTGCAGAAAGGGCAGAATGGATTGCAGGGTGACCATCCGAAATTTTGTCTTGGCAACTGACAGGTTTAGGGTTGAAAGATCCAGGATGGGTCAATTCCCTCATTTTCTTTGGCACTTAAAAGAACCTGGAATAGATGCCTGATCGAGATTGGTCTGGGGAGATGGGCTGGATGACTCGCTTTTCGAGCAGTCCGGAAACTTCTACTGCTGCCTGCTCCCACTGTGCAAGTGGGACATCCAAGAGATGCTTGGAAGGGACTGGAGGTTGAAGGAAGGGGGCTGAGTATCCTCTGGATATTATCTCAAAACCCAACAATTGTTGGTGACTGACACCAAGGCTGTTGGGTGCAGAGAAAGACATCCCCAGACTGCCTCCAGTGGTCGAGCATGTCGGGCAACACTTCAGGGCTGCCGCAAGAGTCTGTCAGAGAAAGAATCCCTAGACACTTGGTTCCTTGGGCTCCCTCTGCCATAAGGGCAGCGTCTATCGTATCCCCCTCTGCCTCGAGGGAAGGTGAATCCTGAGCATCATGACAAAAACCCTGAGACTTTCGGAACCACATCTTCACCCCACGCTGATTCCTGGAAAAGGATCACTGCAGGGTTAAGAAGTGAATCCTGATGGCAAACAAGGTCTTCCCATCTTTCTCGCTCTGGACTAATGTGTCTCAAATGGTCTTACTAAAAACAGTCGATCTGTCATAGGGGGCACTTGTAAAAGATGCCTTAAAGGGCTCTGAGAAAGCAAAAAGCCAGAGGCAGGCATAACGCCTGATTGCTACGCATGTTCCTGCAGCCCTAGAAGCACCTTCAGTGGCATGTGACAGGAGTCTCATGGAAGTACTGGATATGGAAGTAAGGGTGACCATACGGGAGGAGAACACCTTTTTCTCCTCTGCCAACATGGACCCTGGGGCAAACTCAGTGACCTCTTTGACCAGATCCTGCTGCAGTCTGATGACACATGCCGTGTAATTCAGTGCAAACAAAGCAAACTTTGCTGAGGCATAAGTCCGCTTCCCAAAATGGTCCATGGCCAGCTAGTCTCGGTTCGGCAGATGGACTGTGGAGCACTTCTGAGTGAGCTCTTTCTTAGTGGCTGCAGCAACCACCATGGCATCTACTGGGGATCCCTTCAATCAATGCTACATATCTGAAGGCATGCTGAGTATTCTGTCTGGGAGCTTGGGGATAGGCTCAACCATATCCGGTTCCTTCCATGCCATGAATGAAATTAAGTCCACAAGGGGATCTGTGGGACGGTACACCCAGGGGGTAGAGGGTCCTGTGCCAAATGCCTCCAGGAACACAGACTCATCCGGACTTGGTTTTTGGGTAGACCACCCCCCACGCTGCCACACAATCTCCATAGAGTTGATTGGGGGGAACCCTCCCCTTCCTCCAAGTTAGTGTTTTCAGTGAGGGACTATGATGGGGAGTCCAAGTGCCTCTTTTTGCATGTGTGTTTCCAAGGAGCTCCTCAGGGGAGTTTCTGGGGAGGACTCGGAAACCTCAGGAAGCTCTGGGGGGGACCCCCTCGGGCGCAGGGGCGAAAGGCTGTCCCTGTGGGGGCAAGATGGCAGAATCCGGGCCAGAAAGAAAGGGAGCCAGGACGGACTCCAAGGAAGACAGCGTCAAGAGTATCCATGGAAATGAGAGAACCCTCTCCACCACATCGAAAGCAGAGGGTGAATGAATCCCCACAGCAGAGGTAAGTAGAACCGGATCCGCCACTCTCTGTGCCAAAGGGGGAGTTGGATCCAAGCCTCCAAGTGCCGAGACTTTGAGTGGAAGGGCCAACTCCAAAAATCTCAAAGCCGATGCCATCCCCTCGGATCCTGCACCGAGACTACTGCTACGAGAGTTGGACCGTTCTGAAAAGATTGGAGCCAAGCCACTCAGGGCAATGGTCGGCGTTGAGGTACCCGGAACCACTGCCACCAACCCACTGATGCTAGGAAACTTCAGACTCGATGACTCCAAAGCCAGAGGTCAGATGGGATAAAGAGCAATGGAAAGGAAATTGGACTGCATGCTCCCAGCCCTGGAAGGGGAGGGAGCAGGCAAGACTCCCATCTGAATCTGGGTCTGGATAAATCTCCACATCATCCTGTCCATCTCAGCTTCAGAAAGACTATGGTTGGAGTGAACGGAAGAAGCCACTGACCCAGGCCTGGAGTGGCACCGAGTGAAGGCAGATAGCGAGGAACGGCCTCAGGAAATTTCCAGCTCTGGAGAAAAATGAGGAGACCGGAGTCGAGGTAATCCTTAGGTCAGATCCAGCCAAGACTTGGCCAGGGGTTCCTCAACAGATGAGTGGTCAGGGGACTGCTTCTTAGGCCTGTCCCAGTCCTTCGCACAAGACTTTTCACTGTCCCCAGACTTTTTAGAGGGAGGTTATGTCCCAGAAGCTGGGGCAGAAGAAGAGGAAGAGAGATTAGCAGCCTCCGGGGGAAGGAGGTCTTTAAGAATGAACTTGTTCCTCCTGTCGATCAAAGCATGGTGATTGAAATCCACAGATTGAACAGGATGTGTCTAAGTGCTCTTTCCCCAAGCACACAACACACAGAGTGTGGCCATCAAAGGGGGGCAGCTTGTGGCCACACTCAGCACACTTCCTGAAGCCTGGCCTAAGGGGTTCTGCACGGCTAAAGGATATCACACACACACACACACGCACACACACACATACACCAGAAAGAGAAAGGCGGGAGGAGAGGGTTAGAGAGAGAGAGAAGCTTTTTTAAAAGGAACCGACGCACTAGTGCACAGGGATATGGTAGGAAGGTAAGACAGGCAAAGATAGTGAGTTATAGAAGCTAGAGAGTAGAGATGCTCACAAAAAAGATCACCCTTACATTAATCCGCGCTGCTGTCTCTCACGAGGGTTGGGAGGCTGGCCTAATGGTTAAGGTTGTGGAAATGCACTCAAAATCACCAGTAAATCCAACCAAAAGTGCTAAAACCAGAGCTGGACTCAAACGAGGTGTATCCAAAAAATGTTTAATAAATCTGCACAACACAAATGATAAAACGATAAAACATGAACGCCTTCACTCAGTACATATGCATTTTCATCTCATTACTCAAGACTTCATCAGATGACCAGTGTATGCTTCCACTAATTATATATATTGAGTTTAATTAACAAAACACCAATGAAATTGAGGTAAATGCATTTAAAAGATCCAATGATTTTGCACTTAAAAAACAATTAACAGACAAGTTTTATTTGTTTTTTAAGTGCAAAATCATTGGATCTTTTAAATGCATTTACCTCAATTTCATTGGTGTTTTGTTAATTAAATTCAATATATATAATTAATGGAAGCATACACTGGTCATCTGATGAAATCTTGAGTAATGGGACAAAAACACATACGTACTGAGTGAAGGCGTTCATGTTTTATCGTTTGTGTCGTGTGGATTTATTAAACATTTTTTGGATACACCTCATTTGAGTCCCGCTCTGGTTTTAGCACTCTTGGTTGGATTTACTAATGGTTAAGGTGTTTGCCTTACAAACACAAGGTGCAGGGTTTGAGTCTCACAAGGGACAATTAGCTAGGCTTAAAATGGCTCCCAAGGGCAGTTAGTTTAGTACTAATCTATGAACCTATGAACGAGCAGCAAAAGAGATCTGAGGGGAGGAGGGAGACAGGAGTATTATGGAAAGGAGAGGAGCTTGGATCTAATGCTGGAAAATGTGGCCGAGTTGGATCCGTGGCGGATCTGTGTCCCACAGGTTGAAGACCAAATGAAAACAACAACTTCAGATCATCAGTTTCATAATAAAACATAATACAGGGGAACATCTGGCTGGGGGACAAGGCAGGATACAATGGGCATACCAGACAGTCCAAAGGATAGACCACTCAGACATCAGTCACATTCATGGCTGATATCATGCATAGGCTCTGCTCCTGGTGGCTTAAGGGCTGGAGTTGGATGGTCACTGGGTGACCAGAGGGGTCCTCCAGGCCATTCTCAGGAGAGACACATCTGCTTTGTTCCTGAAAGTTGGCCTTAGAAGACAACAGAAAGCCCTTCAGATCCCTTTCAGCAGGGTGACCTTTGTCACTCTGCTACGGACAAGATGGTGACTGCTGGTGAACCAAAACAAGATGAGTCAGCTGGTGCAGACCTATGTGCCCACCACTGCGCCTCTGCCTCTAACAGAGATGGAAGAGGACAAAAAAAAAACAGAACACATTAGTGCACATGTATGTCATAAATATAATGGCAAATGTAAATTGCAATAATGCACATAGTCTATGTACCCCCACAATGGAAGGAAGCATCCCCCTGCCTGAGGGAGGCTTCTCCTGTTCTGCTCATGTTCCTCTGTCAATGTAAACAAAAGTACAAAGATACAGTATGTTGCTCAGCCTGTTAAAAGAAAAAGAAGGAAATACACAATAAAAAAATATATACTAATATAGAGTGCTTATATTACATAGCATGCTCTCACTACACTTTGCCTACTACTGGTAAATCAGGTCAGGGTGGCACCACTGCAGATCACTGTATCTGTGCCTGCACTGCTGACCAGAGTGGGTGATGCCAGCGGCATCACTCTTCATTCAACTAAGTTTGTGCCAGGCATCCTCCTTTATAATAAGCCATCACAATGGTGCTGTAGGAGCTCCTCAAAGTTTTTGTAGAGGAGACAGAAAACTCCTGAACTCTTTCTTTCACACAAGACAGAGCACCTGAGGAGACCATATCTACTCAATGGGTCTATTTGAGAAACAAAATGGTAGACCCATGTCATATACCAAATACAGTGGGGCAGCAAACTTGCGCTAAGGAAAGTAATGTAGTGCAGAGTCATGGCATTACAAGCTTAAACAATTCCATGCATAAGCTTAGGGTACACATATAGGTTCATAGGTTCAAACTAGGCTATCTGCCCTGGGGCATTTATAAGCCTAGCCCAATTGTGTTTGGCTTACGCCACCCCTTGATTTGAGTATACTGTGCCCTTTTTAAAGTTTAGTTTATTGTGCCTCTGTATAATAGTGACACGGAAGCAATCCCCGGGACAAACCTACGATCCCCCATCCACTCATCAAGATTCTTCTTGAAGAGAGTCAGTGAGGTGCTCTGCCTAACATGAATTGGAATATCATTAGCAGGCATGCACTAGCCAGAGCTGCTTGGGTGTAACAAAATAAGAAGTTATGTACCTACCATAACTTTCCATGTTAGTTGTCTTCATCTCGCCTTCTTTCTTCTTCTCCGACTCGGCCATCTTCAATAGCTCGAGAGCTGTTTACTGGCTCGAGGCTACTCCTTATCACATGATGCCTAGCGATAGCTACCCAGATCTCGTTTGAAATAGCTAATCCAGTCATAATAAGAGAGAAACCAGTTATCAAAAAACTGGTTGTTCCATGCATTCTAATATCTAGAATAGGTTAGGAAGACCTGGCCAGAAGAATAACAATAAAAGAATACTCAGCCAGTGAAAAAAGGGACTCCTCTCAATCCACTAGGACGGAGGGAGGGACGCAAGAAAGAAGGCAAGATGAAGACAACTAACATGGAACGTTATGGTATGTACATAACTTCTTAATGTTAAGGTGGCTATCTCGCCTTCATTTTTGCTGTTTGGGACAGCGTCCCTAGCACCTAGCACCTAACACCCTGGGTGGCTCAGTGGAACAGACTCTTCAGAACAGTGGAACCAAAGTTAGCTCTGCTCCGGGAGACTATATCCACCTTCTAATGAGAAATAAAGGTATGAGGGTTTGCCCACATAGCCGCTGCACAGATGGAATCCATGGGCGACCTAGACTGAAAGGCTACGGAGGTGGCCAACGCCCTAGTAGAATGACCTTTCAATTTAATTGGTAACTCTTTGTTCCTTAACTGGTAAATAAAAAGTAATAGTGTGGACAACCATCTGGATAAGGTCACCTTAGAAACTGGGAGACCATGTTTGTTTAAGGCATAAGAAAAGAATAATTGGTCTCACTTTCTTATTTCTTTAGTTCTGTGCAGGTAAAAACGCAATTGTCTATGAGCGTCCAGTTGGTGAAGTTTGTACTCTGCCTTGTTGCTATGATTTGGGAAGAACACAGGGAGATCTATAGATTGGTTTAAATTATTTTCTGAGCAGACTTTTGGAAGAAACGAAGGATTAGTCCTCAGAGCAACTCTGTCCATGTGAAACACCAGGTAGGGAGGACGAACACATAGTGCTTAAAGTTCTGAGACACGCCTAGCTGAAGTGATAGCTACTAGAAAGAGTGTCTTCCAAGATAGAAACCTGATGGAGCAGGATACTGCTGGTTCAAAAGGAGGCAGAATTAAGGAAGTTAGGACTAAATTAAAGTCCCAAGGGCGAGGGGGATCTCTCACTGGAGGTCTAAGAAGAGATGTTCCTCTCAAAAAAAGCTTCACAGAGCTTATGAGACATAATGTTAGCATTTGACAAACCAATATGAAAATTAGAAATGGCCACTAATTGTTACCTAATCATAGCAGAAGCAGCCCCAGAGTGAAACAGTTATGCCGGGAATTCCAGAATTTCATGAACTGGGGCTGAGAAGGGATCCACATTCCTAGACTCTGCCCAACAAGAAAAATGTTTCTATTTGCTAGCACAAATTTTTCTCGTTGTAAACTTATGAGAGGAGACAATAATCTCACAGACTGCTGGGGAAATACTGGGAAGCCTGGCTAAGGTTGGAAGTGGAGCAACCAAGCTGTGAGCTCTAGAGTTTGGAGGGATTGATGCAACCCGCATGATTGATGAATCAGGAGATCTGGAATTGGGTCCAGAGTCCAGGGCTGATCGAGAAGGTAATGGTGTAGGAACGGGAATCATATCTGTCGAGGCCAGTAGGGGGCAATGGGGATCATTTTGCAACCCAACAATTTTGCCTTCTATATGAGTTTTGGTATCAGGGGAAACGGAGGAAAAGCATAAAGAAGTCCCTTAGGCCAATCGTGGACTAGAGCGTCTCTGGGTATGTGACCTGGAAGTGGAAGAAGGAAGAAGTAGTTGCTGCATTTGCTGTTGAAAGGGATGGCAAAAAGATCTCAGCAAGGCTGTCCTCATTTGCGGAAAATAAGATCCGCAACTTCCTGATTCAGAGACCACTCATGAGGCATGAGGATAGCTCTGCTGAGCCTGTCCACTATGACGTTGGATCTCCAGGGATGTGCGTCACAATCAGAAAACGTTGGGAGGAAATCGCCCACTGCCAAAGTCTGAGTGCTTCTCGACAGAGGGGGGTAGGATCTGGTTCTGCCCTGCTTGTTGATGTACCACACCACTGACATGTTGTCTGTTTGAACTGCAATGGTCCCGAAAGGAAGAGAGGCTTTGAGGAGCTTGCGATGCTAGGAGCACGGCTCTCATTTCTAGGACATTTATGTGCAGATGGTACTTGTGAGGTTGCCAAGTGCCTTGGACTGTCCTGCCCAGATAATGCCCCCCCCACCCTATCAGGGAAGCGTCTGTCGTCACTGTGGCTACCGGAGGGGGATGTATGAAAGGTCTGCCCCGAGTAACTAATGGGGAGACCATCCACCAAGAAAGGTGTCTTTTGCACACCTCCGTGATCAGGATCATGTGAGACAACATGGGTAGCTCTTGGAAAGACCACTGCATGAAAAGAAGCCACTGAAGAATTCTCATGTGGAAGCGTACTAGTGGGAGTAGAAGAATGGCAGCTGCCATGGAGCCCAGAGTTTGAAGTACATACCTGACTTCGATCTTTTTGCTCTGCATTAGAATTTGCACTTGTTGACGAATTGTGGACACTCTTTCTAGTGGCAACCTTGCGAACATATTCCTTGTGTTTAAGTCTGCTCCTATGTAAGTGATAGACTGACAGGGCAACAAGGCAGATTCTTCGAAATTTATTATAATACCTAGCTGAGTGCAGGATGTGATTGTATAATACCGCGCTTGCAGGAGTTGATGCCTGGTGGTAGCAGTGAGGAGCCAGTTGTCTAGATATGGAAACACCTGGAATCCTTGACGTCTCAGGTGAGCCGTGACCACTGCCATACATTTTGTGAACACCCTGGGGGCTGTGGTAAGACCAAAGGGCAGAGCTCTGAACTGGTAATGACTGGCCTCCACCCGAAAGCGAAGAAATCTCCTGGAGCATCTGTCCATCTTGATATGGTAGTACACGTCCTGAAGATCTATCGAGCACATCCAATTGTTCTGACCCAGGAAGGGTAGAATGGACTATAGTGTGACCATCCGAAACTTTGTTCTTTGTACAGATTTGTTTAGTCTGCTGAGATCCAGAATCGGTCTCCAGTCCACTGTCTTTTTTGGTACCAAAAAGAACCTTGAGTAAGTTCCGGATCCGTGCTGGTCTGCGTGGACTTCCTGGATGGCTCTTTTTTCTAGAAGTTTTGAAACTTCTATTACTGCTTGCTCCTTCAGATTGGGTGAAACATCTGGAAGGGTCTTCTTTGACTGTAAGGGGGGTTGATGGAAAGGAATTTTGTAACCTACAGATATAATGGACCGTACCCATCTGTCTTTTGTTAAATTTTACCAGGCTTTTGGGTACAGTGAAAGTCTTCCCCCGACTGCCTCCAGAGCTGAGCAGCCGGGCAACCCTTCAGGGATGCTGGAAGGGCTTATCAGAAAAAGATTCTCTGTTGCCCTGGTTCTGCGGACCCCCTCTGCCACGAGGGCAGCGTCTATTATTATTGTTTCCCCCTCTGCCTCTGGAGGAAAAATCACTACATGTGTCAGGTAAGGCTCCCTCAGATTTCCAGAACCACATCTTCCCACTCTTCTGACCCTTGGGGTAAGGTCTAGAGGGAGTGGAAAAATGGACTCCCACGGCAGAAAGAGTCTTGCCTTCTTGCTCTCACCTAGTCAACGTGTCGTTCACCTGTGGCCCAAAGAGAAAGTAGCCATCAAAGGGGGTGTTGGTGAAGGATGCTCGAAAGGGTTCTGCAAAGTGACACAGCTGCATTCACGGATGCCTCCTAAGGGCTACACCCATGCCCACAGCTCTA